>NC_053489.1:346503946-346676446 GCF_905171775.1 Rana temporaria | reverse complement strand
TTCAGATCACGGTTTATTAAACTGGCCGTTTGTGACAAAACATCCATGTGATGTGATGTGAAGTGGAGAATGTAAGAAAAGGGGGGAAAACGGTTTCAATTCCCCCCTTTTCTCATGGGTCGGCAGCAGGACTTAAAAAAAATAGGTAATGATAGCCTCAGGGGCAGTTTCAAGTTCCCCTATCTCTGGGGGAACTAGGCAGGAATCACGCGGGCGGGAAAGCAATAGCACGCGTCGTTTCCCGGTCTTTTTTAGAAAGTGGACTGCTCAGCTGGTCTTATCTGGTTCCAGCCAGCTGTTTTTGGGGCTATATAAGGCGAGCTTTGCAGGTACGGAACCAATTCGCCTCAGAGGATAGGACCTGTGGTGTTCCCCCCCCCCCCCCTCCCTATTTTATGTGTATCTTTGTCGCAGGCTGCTATTATGTGGTGGTGTGTCACCTTTGCTTATATATGCATAAGTATGGTATGTTATATATATTGTAAGGGGGGACAAAGCTTGTTATGAATTCATGTTAATAAAAGTGTGGAATTTTTTAACTTTATGATAAATGCAGCCTGAGCCGTGTGACTAGGTTGTTTAAGAAGTTTAATTTTGAATAAATTTAATGGTTTGAATATAATTTGATGTTTAAAACCAATAATAAAGCAGCCGCGGCCTTAAAACCCCAGAGGAGTGTTTGTTATTTATTTATTTATTTAAATTATTTATGTTAATTTAATTAAAGGTATTTATGTATATGGTCAAATGTTCCTGCTTGCTGTCCCATGAGTTCTCTGCTCCTCATCACAGTTTATTAAACCGGCAATGCTCTGTGATAAGCAGTGATCAGCCGTGATCATCATGATCTCAGCTTATCACGGTTTATTAAACGTACAATGCTTGAAAAAGAGGTGCGGCCTTTTTTCCATCAATGGCTTGCTAGCTTCGAAACATGTCGCATGTGTGTGATGTCATTGCCGGGCGCCGTGCTGTTCCTCTAGTCTCACTCTGAATACACAGCCGTGTTTACTTTTCAATCTACAGAGACAGAGTGCACACCAAAGCCACAGTGCGGCTTGCCATAACCACTGACTCTTGTCACTCTCCACTACACTTTTTACCTGGAACCCATATTCTTATCAGATGGATTTTTCCTGATAGACTAGGATATGCCCAAGTCTGGATCACTGAAGAAAACCATGCTGTGCTCAGCTATCCCACGCCATCCTGCACGGATCTGATGTGGTGCCAGCTTTACAGGACTTGCTGTGACTTGCAGTCCCACTTTCATCTCTTCAGCCCAGCAACTGGATTTGAATGCAACTTACCTGTTCTCCATGTGAGTGGATGTTGTTGTTTATTAAATTATTCTTATGATACATACTCAGAGGCGCCCCTCTTCTTGTTTTTTTTCCTAGTATACCGGAACCGGCTTTTGGTTTTCTTGGTGGCTGCCCTGACTGATACCCTGCCATATGGTTCTATGTGTGCATATATATGTGTATATAGACACCTTCTTACCTTTGCCCTTGGACTATTGGGTACCACTACTTGAGGTACCTGTGTTTTGCGCCTTTTTTACTTGTTTAATGGCACTTGCCATGGCTGCCATACCCTAGATACGCTCCTGCTGCCAGTGGCACCGTGATGATCAGGGGCGCGCAGGGGATGTTTTCTTTCCTTACTCCATTACTCCACCGATGCTGTGCCAGCACCTCTTACACTGTACGGAGGGACTCTATAGTGAAGCGGCTGCCTGTTGAGTTAGTTGCTGAGAGGGAGTAGAATCACCGGTGGCCAGACGCCCTGGGTGGTAGTGCCACCGCCTCTCTCCAGTGCGCCCTAGGCGGCTGCCTAGTGGTAGCACCGGCCCTGACGCCAAGGCAAATTTTAACCACATCCGTACCGTAGGATGTCATATGACGTCCTGGACTTCAGTGGGGGATATCTGAATGATGGGTGCAGCTACAGGCATCATTCAGATATTCCATAAGAACGATCATAGCGACAGCTCCGCCACTGTTCTTACAGGCGGCAGGAGGGGACATCCCCCCTCCCACCGCCATCCGGTGCTTCTCCGGGCTCTTCTATGCCATCGGAGGCCCGGAGAACGAATCGTCCGCCACCGAATAAGAAGCATAGAGATTTAAAAACATAAACATAAACAAAGCTGCAATCGCGGCTGAAAGCATGAGATCAGTATTTTTTTCCCCCCCCGATCTCATGCTTTCCAGCCTGGATGACAAATGTGGGGTCTTATTGACCCCGCCCCTCTCCATAAAGAGGACCTGTCACACACTATTCCTATTACAAGGGATATTTAGGTTCCTTGTAATAGGAATAAAAGTGTTAAAAAAAAAGGAAAAAAGTGCAAAAATAAAACAATTTACGTAAAAAAAAAAAAGAAAAAAAAATTATTAAAACGCCCCTGTCCCTAGTAGCTTGCACTCAGAAGCGAACGCGCATGTAAGTCCCGCCCACATATGTAAACGCCATTCAAACCACACATGTGAGGTATTGACGTGTGCGTTAGAGCGAGAGCAATAATTTTAGCACTAGACCTCCTCTGTAACTCTAAACTGGTAACCTGTAAAAAAAAAACAAGCGTCGCCTATGGAGATTTTTAAGTCCCGAAGTTTGGCGCCATTCCATGAGTGTGTGCAATATTAAAGCGTGACAAGTTAGGTATCTATTTACTTGGTGTAACATCATCTTTCACATTATCCCAAAAAATTGGGCTAACTTTACTGTTTTGTTATTTTTTAATTCATGAAACCGATTTTTTGGGCAAAAAAAAAAAGGTGTTTTAAGAATTATTGCGCAAATACCTTTGGAGATAAAATGTTGCAATGACCGCCACTTTATTCCCTAGGGTGTCTTCTTAAAAAAAAAAATATAATGTTTGGGGTTCTGAGTAATTTTCTAGTAAAAAAATATGATGATTTTTACATGGAGAGAAGTTCCAGAATAGGCGTGGTATGGAAGTGGTTAAATAAAACATCGGCATGGGTTTTTGTTACACAGATCATGAAGGGGAACTCCACACCAAATTAAAAAAAAAAAAGAAAAACGGCGTGGGTTCCCCTTCAGGAGCATATCAGGCTCTTTGGTTTGGTATGGATTGTAAGGGAAAACACCTACGCCGAAAAAACTGCATAGGGGTTTCACCCAAGATCCATACCAAACCCTTATCCGAGCACGCCGCCTGGCCGGACAGGAATGGGGGTGGGGACGAGCGAGCGCCCCCCTCCTGAGCCGTACCAGACCGCATGCCCTCAACATGGGGGGGTGGGGGCTTATCGGAATCTGGGAGCCCCCTTTAATAAAAATGCAAAGCAGTGCAGCACTAAACCAATAAGAACATATTCGATTGAATATATATTATGTGAATAAATATAAATCAATAAAGTATAAAATTAAGTGATAAAGTCCAAATATTAAGTAGAGAATTCAGATAATCAAATCTTGGAATTCTTCACCAGGTGATGATGACAAAGCCAAACTTAAAGTGATCCCTCCACCAGTAAGAATGGGTACTCTCACCTCCACACATGGACCACTGTTTTACCAGATGGTCAAATAGGCAGATATCTCAGCTTAGGAGACCAGGAAGCAGATTAGCAATACAAATCCTCATAGGTCAGCAGTATCAGATGGACCCGAACATGAAAAAGGAATCACAAACTAAGTGCTCTCCGCTGGACTCAAACATTTATTAAAAGTATTAAAAGCACAGGCTACTCATATTTAGCCACTGTAAAAACGGCAATAAGGAATGCAGGGAAATGCAGGGAAAAACTTGATTCCAAAGGATGGCAGCGAGCGACGTATATTCAGGCTACTAACCCCTGTACATGTTACGTTTTACAACTTCCTCAGCGGGGCGGAGCCTGAAACGTCACCTGCTCGCCTATAAATATACTGTCATTGTCAAGACAACCTTCCTGCAACAAAACGTGGACACGCCCAGCGTCATGTTCTATTGTGGACAACTTTATTGTTCTCACATAGGAGTCTAGCAAACACCATTAAAAACCACTATCGCCATCTTGTGGCCAAAAAGTAGATCACATTAAGAAAAATTAAGAAAAATTCAATCGCTCGATACCGTCCTTAGAAATAATTCATAAACTTAAACAAAAATAACAAAAATTATATATTAACATATTCTAAATATCTATACATAAATTACCCATACATCAATGATATTAAACAAAAAAAATATACAATAATACATTAAATTGAATTAGATAAAATATCTTACTAAAAATATATACAACTACTATATGAAATGAACCTATTTATTTGATATAAAACAACTTAAATCAAAATCGACATCAAGTCCTTCAGGGGTAAGAACCTTAGCCTCAAAAATCCAAAAAGATTCCCTTTGGCTAATGTGTCGAATATAATTGCCTCCCCTCCAATGTCTGTCAACCATTTCTAAACCCCAACATTTTAGACATCTGGGATTCCTATCATGACATTGGGGTAGATTCAGGTAGATTTGCCCATTTTTTACACATGCGCAGCGCAGCTCAATTGCTCTGCGCCGGCGCAATTGGGCGAGATTGCCACCTGATTCAGGATGCCTTTTGTGTGTAAATTTGCGCCTGTGTAAGCTTAAATTGAGGGCGCAAGCCAGCGCAAGTGAAAGTGGGTGTGCCCCTATGCAAATGATGGTCTGTCTGCCCAGCAGTGGCTTGCGCCCGGCGCATCCTCGACGGCGCATGCGCAGATCAAACGCTCCCGTGTGCGCATGCGTGTAACTGCGCCTGTCCTACTTCCTGGGCTACGCCGGCCCACCTGCTTGCACTGAGCAAATAAATAGGGGCAGACCTGCGCATGTCCTGTGCAAAATTACATCCTGCTTTTTCCACCCCCCCTGAGCAAGGTAATTTTGCCCTTTATTTGCGATGGCACCTCCTCGGAGGGAAAAAAAGAGAAAAAATAATTTCAATCTCTCTGAGATGGAGATTATGCTGGCGGCACTCACTCGCCATACTGCTGTCCTGAATGGTGCCCAGCGGAAGAACACCACCACAGCCCAAAGGAGGGCAATCTTTGATGCCATCACTTTGGATGTGAATGCGCTGGGCAATGAGGAGAGGACCTGGGACGAGATCCAGAAAAAATTAAATGATATGCGGCGTCGGGTCCGGGACAAACTGGTGTTAATCCGCAAGCATACCAGGGGCACGGGAGGAGGACCAGCCTGCCCTTTACGTTTGAATGCGGAGAAGAAGGTGATTGCCCAAAGTTTCGCGCTGGAGCAGGTGGAGGGAGTCCCAGGATATGATTCCACTGTTGGGGACTTGGGGACAGGTAGGTGTGTTTTATCTCATATTTGCTGTGTATCATGGGAGGGGGTAGAAGGGAACATGTGAGGGGGTAGAAGGGAACATGTAACAAGTGTGTTTTATCTCATATTTGCTGTGTATCATGGGAGGGGGTAGAAGGGAACATGTGAGGGGGTAGAAGGGAACATGTAACAAGTGTGTTTTATCTCATATTTGCTGTGTATCATGGGAGGGGGTAGAAGGGAACATGTGAGGGGGTAGAAGGGAACATGTAACAAGTGTGTTTTATCTCATATTTGCTGTGTATCATGGGAGGGGGTAGAAGGGAACATGTGACAAGTGTGTGGCTCCACCAACATGTATTTTTTTGTGTCATCCACAGATGTTGAGGATGAAGCTGGGCCGTCGTCGGCTGCAGGGCGACCCACGCCATCCCCACAACATCATGGGGTCCAGTCAACCCCCATGCAAGTACTGGGCATGTTGGTGGAGGAGTAGAGTGCCCATAGGCCATCTATGGAGGAGGAAGTGGTGGAGGAGTCGATTGACCTCCACCAGGAGGCCTCTATATACCTCCAGGAGGATCCCACCATCCCTGACCTCCCCACCACCCCCCCGACCATAACGTCATCCCCCTCCAGGGCAAGCCCCTCCAGTGTCCCTCCCACCATTGTTCCTCCCACCATTGTCGCCCCCTCCAGTGTCCCTCCCATCAGTGTGACCCCCTCCCCTTCTTCTCCCTCAGTCCGTGCCCCAGCCTCTCCTCCCAGGAAGGCTCTCTCCAAAACGAGGGGTGTACCCTCCAGCCTCCGAGAAGGGCTGCAGCAGGAACAGGCCCGGCAGACCCGCCATATAGGGGCCATGGTGGGTGATTTGAGGCGGGTGGTGGACAGCCTGGCATCCTCCTCCTCCTCAGTGCAGCAGGCCCTCATCCTGCATGCTGACCTGGGGAAAAGAGACACAGTGAGCCTGGAGGAAGTCAGCGCGAACTGTGTAGCCATGGCCACCTGTATGGTAGAGCAGCAGGACGCCACCGCTTTGCTCACAGCGGAGGTGAGCAGGTTGGCAGGGGCGGTGGAGGCCAACACTGATGCTGTGCGGGAGGAGGGGAGATGAAACCGGCGGCAACAGAGGAACACTACCACCCGGCAGCTGCGGATGTTGGCACAAACCAACAGTGTGCTCACCCGCCTGGCCAACGCCATGGAGGGCAGGCAGGCACCACCTGCCAGGAGTGAGGAAGTAGGGGATGCTGCTGCTCCCCCCCCTCCATCCCCACCCCATGCTCCATCCCCACCCCAGGCTCCATCCTCAGCCCAGGCTCCACCACGCCGACTGAGGAGCCAGAGTCGGGGCACCCTTGGCACCAGGATGTCGAAAAGAAAAAAATAATAATTTTCCTGTGCCTTTTTTTTTTTTTTTTTACATATCCCTTGGTGCTCAGATAAGGAGCTTTTTCTATTTAGTTGGATTATGCTCATATGATGATTTTTTTTTATATTTATTTTTTGCTCAGATTATGAGCTTTTCTATATTTATTTAATGCTCAGATGATGAGCTTTTATATTTTTATTTTATGCTCAAAGTTTGAGTTTTTATTTTATTTTGTAGTCCCTACACATGGTGAGGAGTGTATACTACAGTGTGACTGGTGTGTGAATGGGGGGGGGTGTCACTCCTGCTGGAAAAGGGGTGTCACCCTCTGCCATGTGGAAGGTGTATGAATGGACAGCAACATAATTGGAGCCTTGATGCGGCGTTGCTGCTCCCTAATACCATGGGGTATCCTTGGGTCTAATCCAATTTTGGGTGCATGTGGGGTGTGTGTGCTAGGGACCACAGTGGTGTGCACGCGTGCATTCTACTTGTGACATGATTAATGTGTGTTTAACGTGCAAAGAGACGTTCCACGAGACCACTCCTGATTGCTCTTCCCTCAGTAGACTGGGTAGAGTTTCTTGGGGGGGGGATTGTGTGGTTCGGGGGTCAGGTAATCACATATGTCAATCTCCAGGCCCTTTCTCATGGCGAAGTTGTGCAGAATACAACATGCCCCGATGATCTGGCACACAAAGTTTGGGGAATACAACAGGGTACCCCCAGACTTATCCAGGCATCTGAAACGTGACTTCAGGAGGCCAAAGGTGCGTTCCACCACTGCACGGGTACGTGCGTGTGCTTCATTGTATCTTTCCTCTCCTGGGGTTTGGGGGTTCCGGAATGGGGTCATGAGATGGGGTCCCAGTGCATATGCCGCGTCACCTGGAAGGGAAAAGACAGGAGGATGTTAGTCATGCATGTGCCCCTTGTGATGTCTGCATCAGGGGGGAGGGGGGGGCAGTCATACCTGACACCCATGTCACTCACCAACCAGCCAGTTGTCCCCGTACATGTTCTGTTCAAATTCGGTGGGGATGCTGCTTTGACGGAATATAAAGCTGTCATGACAGGACCCTGGGTGTTTGGCACGGACGTGCCATATGAGGCCTTGGGCATCCACTATCACCTGGACATTGATGGAATGCCAATGCTTTCTATTGCAGTATATGTGATCGGTCTCACGGGGGGGCTGTAGTGCCACATGGGTGCAATCAATGGCGCCCACGGTGCGTGGGAATCTGGCAATTTGATAGAAATCTGTCACTGCCCTCTGCCGCTGGACCTCCTGGGTGGGTTTGATGAAGTGGTGGGACATGCGTCTCAGGATTGCGGGGATAACCTGGTGCACACATCTGCTCATGGAGGATTGTGACATCCCAACCACAATTCCACTTGTACGCTGAAAAGATCCACTTGCCAGGAAATGCAGTGTTGCCACTACCTTGACCAGTGGCTCCACTGCATGTCCACTATGTGTCTGGCTGGTGATGTCATCATGCAGGATTGTGGCTAATTCCAGGATGACTTCAGGGCTGAATCTAAACATGCGATACACCTCCGAATCCCCCATGGCAAATATGTTCCTGCGCACTTGGTATATCCTCTCCCGTGCGCTCCTACGAGTCGGTTCACTCAGTAGTATTGCTAGAACCATAGCTGCCCCTGGCATGTTGGCACACAGATGTGAGGTCCTGCAAGTGTGGGTGCTCTGCTTGCTCAGCTCGTCCGTAACAGTGCTGCTGTAGTTGCTCTCCAGCTGACCTGTGGACGTCTGTTCCAAGTTGCCCCTGCTTTTATGAGGAGCAATTTTGCCCTGGCCAAAAAGCTTGCGCACTTGGTGTGCAAACTGCGCCTCACACGCGCAGGTTTTTTAATCAGCGTTAGTTCCTCATTTGCATATTTGCTGAGGGAAAACAATGAGAGCGCAAGTTGCACCCTAAGCAAAAATGCACATTACATGCGCCAGGGCAGAGAAACTGTGTCCGTTGAAAAAAGCCTAATTTCAGGCTTAGCTTGTTTACTGGGTCATCCGCATATTTGCCTGTGCGCAAATCCGTACTTGCGCGGCGCATATCGCGATTGCGCACGCGCAAGTCGTACCTGAATCCGGGCCATTGTCTAAAATGTCTGGAGACACTTTACCCAACTTGATACTATTTACATGTTCGCCAACTCTAACAGCTAAGGATCGTGATGTGCGGCCTATATACTGGAGTCCATAATCGTACTCCAGCATATAGACCACACCCACTGTGTTGCACGTAATCAGATTTTTGATAGTATATGATTTTTTGGTTGAAAATGAAGTAAAATCTTTGCGTGGGGGAAGAACAGTTCCTAGGATTTTATCCTTTTTGAGAACCTCCCAATGTTTGGCTATTGGCTATTATTTTTTTAAATTGTCGATGCTGAATATTATAGTCCAAAACAATTTTGAATTCATATTTTCCTTCCTTGTTCCCCTGTTTATTAGAATCTGAAACAAGATCAACTCTGTTTAAGGATCCCACTCTAGATAATTAATTTTCAATGATGTTCTTGTTGTATCCCTTTTGTTGGAACCTACTGGCCAAAACTTTAGACTGTACAAAAAAATCTGTGTCAGAAGTGCAATTTCGTCTAATGCCGCGTACACACGATCACATTTTGTGATGAAAAAAAATGTCATTTTTTATCATGAAAAAAAATGATTTTTTTTCAACTCCATCATTAAAAATGATGTTGCCCACACACCATCGTTTTTGAAAAATGATGAGCAAAGTGACGGCACTATAAAGGGGAAGTTCTATTCGCCTTGAGGCTGCTTTTAGCTGGTTACTTGTTAGTAAAAAACGATTTGTGCTTTTTTGTGTGTTATGACATTTTTAAAAATGCCATTTTTTTCATCACAAAAAGTGATCATGTGTACGGGGCATAAGGCGTATAAATTGTCCTCTAGGTATGTTGCACAACCAACTTTGTGGTGGCAACTATCTAGAGGAATATAGCCATTCCTGTCTGAGGGTTTAAAATAATTGCGGGTATTAAAACACTCTCCTTCTTTAAAAATTTCCAAATCAAGGAACACAATTTTTTGAGCATCTACTGTATGTTCCATGTAAGGGAAATATTTTGAGTGTTATTAAGTCTCGACATAAAGACCTCAAGACTGGGCATATTACCCTCCCATACCATGACAAGATCGTCAATGTATCGTTGGTGGCATTTAGGCTGCTCTGGGGGATCCTTAAAAATACTCTTTTCTTCCCATAACGCCATGAACAAATTGGCGACGCTGGGGGCAAATTTAGCCCCCATAGCGACGCCCATTGTTTGTAAATAAAAATTCCAATTATACCAAAAAAAAAATTTCGTTAAACAAAACTCTAAACACTGAAGAAGAAATTTTCTGTGTTTAGCTGATAAATCTGATTGTGCCAAAGCCCATTTAACTGCCAAAACTGCTTTAGCATGGCCAATAATCGAACTGACATCAGCTGTGATCAGCAAACTGTCAGGAGTGCACAATAGATTTTCTAAAGTTTGAATAAATTGTTTAGTTTCTCTCAAACGACTTCATTTTAGAGACAATGGGTTTTAAGAAAAAAATCAATATATTGGCCTAATCTAGATGAAACGGAATCTATGCTGTTTACTATAGGCCGCCCAGGCGGATGTGTTGCATTTTTATGAACTTATATGAATATATAATAGGCGTTCTACGCGCACTAGGGTCTAGGTACTCAGCTTCCTTCTTCGAGAGGACTTTCCTTTTGACACCCTTTTTAACCAAAGTAGTAAGATCATCTTTAAACTGAAAATTTGGATCACTTTTTAAAAGCTTATAAGTATTAGTATCTCCTAATAAACGGTTAATTTCTTCTTTATAAAATTGTTTAGACATCACAACCAAACCTCCTCCCTTATCTGATGGACGTATTACTACTTCCTTCTTAGACTCCAGTGAAGCAATACCCTTTTTGACAAAAGAGGGGTCTTTGACTTTCCTTACTTTCATTTGGTCCAAATCGCTTAAGACCATATTCTTAAAAACATCAATGTGTTTAGTATCCAAGTTAGAAGGATTAAACACACTTTTATTCCTAATGTTGGAATGAGTACCAACAGGAATCAAGGAGGACCTTTTAGCCGGTTTTGATAAAAAGTACTTCTTGATATTTAGTGTCCTTACAAACTTAGATATGTTGACATAGGTCTGAAACTTGTTGAAATTCCTAACTGGAGCGAATTTAAGACCTTTGTCTAGAACCGTTATTCGTCTTCCGACAAAGTGGTCCCACTGATATTAAAAATACCAGTGCCTAATGGGATTTTATCCTTTTTAATTGTTCTTCTTCCTGCTCGTTTTCCTCTCGTTCTCTTCTTTTCCCCACCCTGTTGTTTCCAGTTGGAGTTAGGGATGTAGGACCCCACCATTGGGGAGGGTTCCCTAAAAAAAAACTTCTGATTCATCTCTGTTTGACAAAGTGGCAAAGCGGTTATTAGTAGGTACAGGATTACCATATTGATTGTAATCTTCCCTCCATCCATTATTTTGAGGGTGACCCCCTTTAAATGCCAGTAGGAAATTAGGTCTGCCTCTATAATTAGTATTGTGTTGAAAATTTCCATACGGTTGAACCGCATAGGAAGGTGTAGGGTGTTGGTCATTACCCCTACCCCCTCTACCATTTCCACCACGCCCTCTTGGAGGATAAGATGGATGATTTTGTTGGTGGTCCTGATAAGGAGTTTGTGTTCTGGGGATATTTGCAGGGGTATTAGGAATCTGTTGTGTCTTTTAAGTGGAAGTCGGTTTAGATGTCTGGTCAGAAGACCCAACATTAGCCTGCCACTTAAAGACTTCCTTCCATGTGAAATCTCCAGAATTTCTAATAAATTTACCTTTCTTTTTATTTTGGGCATCATTATCCCATTTTATCAGTTTGTTTTTCACTTCTCCTGATAACTTGAAAAAATCTGAATGATTTTTATGTGTTTCCATTTTTATTTTAATATCAGAGATTTGGTGTTCTAATGATTTCATCTTTCTCCTCCAGAAGTAGTTCCATAAGATCCTGACCCTTTTTATTAAAGAGGTCATACCATTCCTGTAGGGATTCCTCATCATTTAAACCATCACTGGGTGGGATATCCCACCTAAGGCGTCTAGGTACAATTCCATCATGAATATACTGTTCAAATGATGTGACGTCCCACCAAGCCTTTATCATACAAGGAGAAGACTGATCAGAGATGCAGCCAAGAGTCCCATGATCACTCTGGATGAACTGCAGAGATCTAAAGCTGAGGTGTGAGACTCCATAGGACAACAATCAGTCGTATACTGCACAAATCTGGCCTTTATGGAAGAGTTGCAAGAAGAAACCCATTTCTTAAAGATATCCATAAAAAGTGTCATTTAAAGTTTGCCACAAGCCACCTGGGAGACACACCAAACATGTGGAAGAAGGTGCTCTGGTCAGATGAAACCAAAATCGAACTTTTTGGCAACAATGCAAAACGTTATGTTTGGTGTAAAAGCAACACAGCTCATCACCCTGAACACACCATCCCCACTGTCAAACATGGTGGTGGCAGCATCATGGTTTGGGCCTGCTTTTCTTCAGCAGGGATAGGGAAGATGGTTAAAATTGATGGGAAGATGGATGGAGCCAAATACAGGACCATTCTGGAAGAAAACCTGATGGAGTCTGCAAAAGACCTGAGACGTGGACAGAGATTTGTCCTCCAACAAGACAATGATCCAAAACATAAAGCAAAATCTACAATGGAATGGTTCACAAATATATATATCCAGGTGGAAGTGCGCATGCGCGCGGGGCTGACGTCGGACATGTTCTGAGGGAGCTCCGCACAACCCCGGCCCAAAAGAGCTTACAATTAGAGTGAGCGGATCGTTTCCCAGCCAGCTGCCCACACAGATCATGCAGCGGAGGACGGCTGGGAATAAGTACTGCCAACGCCGATCCTCCCAGCAAGCCATAAAGACCCAAGCTTTTCAGGCCCAGCAGCCATCTCCACAGCCTAAGATGGCGCCGGGGAAGGGAGATGCAGCGCTTGGCGACCCCTGCACCCAGCAACAGTCCCAGCAGAAATTGAAGAAGCAGGGAGGGGGAGATGCAGCTCGGGGGGATCCTCAGCCACTACCACATTCCACTTGAACGGTGCCGCAATCTGATCGGGCGGAGGGAGAGGTGGACAGCCAGGACAGGCTACAGCAGGAGTGTCGGGAGACTTCTGGAATTAGATCTTTGAGGCTTCTAAACCGTGAGTACAGCTAACCGAACCATCATGGCTTTTAGACCCCTAGCGAGTTACACCATTCTAACACACAATGTGCAGGGCCTTAATTCCCCCACCAAACGAGCTAAAGCTTTCCAACAATAATACAAAATGGGGGCGGATGTTTTACTTTTACAGGAGACGCATTTCTCTAAAACCTCTGCCCCAAGATATTTAAGTGTGAGATTTACGACGGTATATTTGTCAAATGGACCTGACAAAAAATGGGGTGTCGCTATTTGTTTTGCTAAGAAAGTCCCCTTCACGCCCACTACTGTGCTTAGGGATAAGGAGGACAGATATGTCATGGTGGTAGGGAGGATTAACGATAGAGAGGTCACCTTCCTGTCATATTATGCCCCCAATGTGGGCCAATTGTCCTTTTTTCATGCAATGCTGGAGGTAATAATGCCCCATGTGGCGGGTCACGTGATTTTTGGGGGAGATAGCAATACCTCGCTAGATCGAATTCTTGACAAATCTGATCTTGGGAGGGCAGTTCTGAAACACACCCCTAGACGGAGTGGCGCAATGGTCTTCTGCATAGCTATGATTTGATTGACGTATGGAGAGACGCTCATTCCAATGCGAGGGATTTTACGTACTACTCCAATGTCCATAAGACGTACTCGCGCATAGATCACCTGTTCACATTTTCCCTCTTACTTCCGTATGTTTCGTCGGCCAAAATAAACCCCATGGCGTGGTCGGACCATTCCTCGGTTCAAATCGTGTTGACAGACTTTGGGCTAAATCGAGCCCGTCATCGTGGCGATTGAACGAGTCACTGTTAAATGACCCTATCTTTGAGAAAGAGATTGAGAGGGCTATTCGACAATATTATCAGGATAACTCCTCCTCGGTCGCCTCGCTGGGGACAATTTGGGTAGCCCATAAGGCCACTATTCGTGGTATATTAATACAACTAACCTCCAGGGTGAAACGAGAACGTGAACAAACTATCCAACGACAGGAGTAGGAGTTGAGTCGACTTATGCATGACCAAAAACGTAATCCACCCCTAGACTTTAGAAATCGGATTGATGACGCTCGGACGGCTCTGAACTTGAGTCTCACAACGATTGCAGAGAAATCTGTTAGGTGGGCCCGTCACCGATACTATACCTTGGGAGATAAACCGAATAAATTATTAGCGAGAAAGTTAACTCCTAGGCCGTTTAATCCTGCCCTCCCCAAATTAAGACTGAGGAATGGTCACACCACACAAAATCCCCAGACGATACTTCAGGAATTTTCTGCATTCTATTCAAAACTGTATGAATCCTCAAAGGATTTCAATACGAACAAGGCGGAGGCTTTTTTGCAAGATATATCTCTTCCCACATTGTCTGGAGACCATGTGGAGTTGATGGAGGCGGAATTTACACCGGGTGAAATTTTTGCGGCTATTATATCCTTGAACCCATCTAAAGCGCCGGGTCCAGATGGGTTCACTGGTCATTATTATCGCAAATATGCCAAGGTCTTGGTTCCGCATCTCTGTGCTTTTTATAATGAACTGAGGAGTGGTTCCCCTCTTCCGCTGCATGAGAATAGAGCCTATATACATGTTATCCCCAAACCCAATAAAGACCACGGAGATTGCGCAAACTATCGCCCGATATCATTAATTAACGTCGACCTTAAATTATTGACGAAAATTTTGGCCACGCGTATGAATTCGTTTTTATCGAATTACATTCATCCAGACCAGGTAGGGTTCGTGACCAATCGACAGGCCTCAGACCAGACCAGACGTATTATTGATATTATTTCTGCTCTAAATTCAGGCTGGAATGGGGGAGGGAAATGGGGAGCATTGCTATTATCATTAGATCTCCATAAAGCTTTTGATTCCTTGTCCTGGGACTACCTTTTTTTAATACTCGAGCGATATGAGTTTGGATCTAAATTCCTGACGACTCTCCGATCGATTTATAGTGCCCCACTGCAAACCTGCTAGTTAAGGGCTATCGGTCACCGAACATACACATAGGTAGGGGCACCCGTCAGTGCTGCCCCTTGGCTCCCTTGTTATTTATCATGGCCTTGGAACCTCTAGCTATAAAGATTAGAGCACACCCGGATATTTTAGGGGTCAGTTGCGGAGGTCGCGAACATAAATGCACAATGTTTGCAGATGATATTTTATTACTTCTCTCCTCCCCGGTCATTTCTCTGCCAAATCTAAATGTAGTGTTGGGACAATTTGCAATATTTTCCGGGTTATGCGTAAATCACTCTAATAGCCAGATTCACAAAGACTGGCTTAACTTTGTGCAGGCGTAGCGTATCGCATATACGCTACGCCGCTGTAAGTCAGAGAGGCAAGTGCTGTATTCACAAAGCACTTATTTTTACCTAAATTACGGCGACGTAGCGTAAATGGGCCGGCGTAAGCGCGCCTAATTCAAATTGTGAAGAGGTGGCCGTGTTTTATGTAAATAAACCTTGACCCCACGTAAATTAAGTTTTGAACGAACGGCGCATGCGCCGTCCATGGACGTATCCCAGTGCGCATGCTTCAAATTACGCCGCAAGGACTTATTGGTTTCGACGTGAACGTAAATTACGTCCAGCCCCATTCACGGACGACTTACGCAAACGACGTAAAATTTTCAAAATTCGACGCGGGACCGACTTCCATACTTAACATTGGCTAGGCCAGCTTTTTGGTGGAATAACTTTACGCCTGAAAACGCCTTACGTAAACGGCGTATCTTTACTGCGACGGGCAAGCGTACGTTCGTGAATAGGCGTATCTCGCTGATTTACGCATTCTAGGCGTAAATCAGCATTCACGCCCCTAGCGGCCGGCCTAAATAGACAGCTAAGATATACGACGGCGCAGAGGGTTGTATCTTAGCTAGATTTAAGTGTATCTCAATTTGAGAATACACTTAAATTTACGACGGCTTAGATTCAGAGTTACGACGACGTATCTACTGATACGCCGGCGTAACACTACCTGAATCTGGCTATAAGTCTCAGGTTCTCAATATTTCCTTACAGCCTCACATAGTCCGAGCTCTACGACGGTCATTTTCCTTCGGCTGGCAGGAGGATGCCTTGCCTTACCTGGGCATCTTCCTGACTCCGACCCTAACCACGCTGTATAAAATAAATTACCGTATTTATCGCGGTATAACACGCTCCAGCGTATACCGCGCACCCCTAAAGTTGCCCCGAATCCGGCGTCCTTTTGCGGCTTCGGTGTCCTCTTCGTTGGGTCCGGCGTCCATCTGCGGCTTCGGATGTCCTCTTCGTCGGGTCCGGCGTCCTTCTGCGGCGTCCTCGCGTCCTCCCCGCTCGTTTCCCGCGCCGAGTTTGAATACTGCGCCGACATATACAGAGCGCAGTACACTCGTGTATTGTCGGGCAGGCTCGGCAACTCTCGCACTGACGTCCTGTATGTCCAGGACGTGAGCGCGGAAGGAGCCGAGACTGCCCGACTATACCCGAGTGTACTGCGCTCGGTATATGTCGGCGCAGTATTAAAACTCGGTGCGGGAAAGCGGGTATCGGCATACCGTTACTGTTTAGGACCCTTCCGATTGCAATAGTGAGTACGGATCTTAAAAAGTTTCAGGCTAAATTGTTGGATTATGTATGGGGACGTAAGAGACCTAGGGTGAATAGGCGAACAATGTACACTCCTAAACTAGGAGGGGGCCTGGGTATGCCTGATCTCCTTAAATACTATCACGCGGCTCAACTAGCCCACCTGATTCGATTTCACACACGACAGCCCAGGCCGTTATGGATGGAGTTAGAATCCTCTCTGTATCCGGATAGAGAGGTTTGCCACTCAATGTGGCTAAAGGAGAAAGATAGACCACCCATATTATGCCCGTCTTTATCCTTTTCTCTAAATTTGTGGGATCGACTGGCAACTACGCATGGATTTAAATCTCCACACACGCCCTTGGCGTCATTGTTCCATAATCCTTTGTTCGCCCCGGGTCTCCGCCCCCAGGATTTTTCTTGGTGGACTAACAAGGGACTGATAAGAATAGCGGATCTCTGTGATCATAGGGTAGCTTTGTCAAAGTCGGTCCTGCAGGAGAAGTAAAATCTTCCAAATTCTGAGTTTTACCGCTATACTCAAATAGCTAATTTTTTAGCGACATTGAATCGCACTTCTTATCTTGCTACATTTACCTCTGTGGAGCACCTGTGCAGGACCTTTGACAAACATACGGGCCATATATCTCAGATTTATGGTTTCCTATCCTTGAACTCCCAAAAGTTGGCTTATATGCAAAAGTGGGAACAGGATATAGGTATATCCTTAGAAACTACTGAGTGGAGCAAACTAATACAATATGCATTTAAGTCCTATATCAACACCTCTTTGATAGAGGCAAATTACAAAGTATTGATGAGGTGGTATATGGTCCCAGTGCGGGTTGCAACTTTTGTTCCGGGGGTGTCCCTGCGGTGCTTTAGAGGGTGTAGCTTAGATGGTACCATGTATCACATTTGGTGGACATGTCAGAAGGTGAGACGATTCTGGATACGTACATACAATTTTATATACTCTTTAACCCAGGTTAATCTTCTTAAATCACCTCTGAATGCACTGCTGGGACGTCCAGTAGAGGGAGAACCAAAGTACGTAAAAAAACTGATAGCCTTTATATTTGTAGCGGTAAGAATATTCATAGCAAAATCTTGGAGGTCTCCTACTATTCCTTTTTATTTACTGAAGACATAGGGCCGTTGAGGCAGGGCACAGAACTGAAGGTAGAGGAATATAATACGGTAGATGTCACCATGAGCTTCCATCCCTAATGCAATTCATGATTGTTAGAGGGGGATTGGGAGATTGGGACTTTAAATGAAGCCATGACTGGGTAAAGTCATGCGCCTCCATCCCTGTCATATTGACATAGTGGGAGCAAAAATAGTGGGTTGCAAAAAGGCAAGGTTGCAGGAAAGGGGTGGGACTTTGAATGAAGCTTGTGGTGACAAATTGAATACAATGGTGGAACAATTAACGATTTATTGATACATAAAAAACATGTTTACACACATAAGTTACACATACAGGGAAAGGCACCAAACACGTAGTGCTAATTCCTTGACCCGATAATAACCAGTAGGAACATGATTTGGAACATTAATCACATGGTAAAATAAGGGGGTCCACCATATTCATAGTTGGAGTAAAAACAATATACAGAGTAAAATCTGCGCAATCTATGGTCTTTGTAGTCCCTATAATTATAAAGATAGTAGAAAACATATCTCAATGGGTGTGTAATTGGATACACAATACTGCTAGTAGCTCGACACGTTTCGCAGCTTTAAACCGCTCATCAGGAGCAGGTATGTGAAGCATCTGCAATAAAGTAATTATCTAAGTAAGTAACTATGTCAGGCATGGGGAGAAGAATGTAAACCCCCCGCAAAACCGCATAGGACAAAGTGACTTACAGATATGTGTGTGACGTAGGGGGTGTGGCATGGTTGGCGGTTGCGCATTTATGGGCGGCTGTTCTGGTGGAGTCCGGGGTCATTCCGAGTGCACCTCTATACTGGCCACACATCTACCATTGGACTGGTCTTTCACTCACCTCGTTTTATCCATAACACAGGTACATTTTGGATTCCAATTGGCACACTCACTTGCTCCTACCGGGTGTTTTTGGTGATGACCTTTCTCATGGTCTCCTACCCTTTACTCCCGTTTACCCACTCACCCTCCACCCTATCCCATCTTTCCCTCACCCAGTCCACCCTCACTAATTTTAGCTCATTCACATAGTCTAAATTTCCCAACATTCATCATCTTATTTCACTTTCATGTCTCCACCTGGGGTGCTCGGGGGGGCCCTTATCCGCCTGGACTGCTTCTCCCTGTTGGGCGCTGCCGCCGCCGCTGCGCATGCCCCCTCGGCTCCCGGCCTGGATCATGTTATCGGGTGGCCTTCTGGTCTGTGGCACCATGTGCTCCAACGCACACATATCTGTAAGTCACTTTGTCCTTTACAGTTTTGCGGGGGGTTTACATTCTTCTCCCCATGCTTGACATAGTTACTTACTTAGATAATTACTTTATTGCAGATGCTTCACATACCTGCTCCTGGTGAGCAGTTTAAAGCCGAGAAACGCGTCAAGCTACTAGCAGTATTGTGTATCCAATTACACACCCATTGAGATATGTTTTCTACTATCTTTATAATTATAGGGACTACAAAGACCATAGATTGCGCAGATTTTACTCTGTATATTGGTTTTACTCCAACTATGAATATGGTGGACCCCCTTATTTTACCATGTGATTAATGTTCCAAATCATGTCCCTACTGGTTATTATCAGGTCAAGGAATTGGCACTACGTGTTTGGTGCCTTTCCCTGTATGTATAACTTATGTGTGTTAACATGTTTTTTCCTTGTCAAGAATATCTTTATTAAATGCAAGAATAAATTGTACATGAAGCATACATTCGTTACAGTAATCAGGTGGTTATTATAACATAAGATTGACTAACAGTATCATCTTTCTTAAACAACAATAAACGGGAATATTTTAGCCATGTTCTGTGTACTATCGCAGGAAGAGTTTAAGTAATTAACATAGCCAAATATGTAATCCTTACAACTTGTCCTAGTGGCTAGTGGATAATATATCAAAGATAATACGTCCTTATTTAATGTAACCTTACTACCTATCAACTTTAAATTTCTAAAATGTGCTACCTTTTCAAAGTTAACGGTAGACACACGAGGGTACTACCTTATGCAGTATCAGATCAGGAAAAGGAAGAAGGGAAGAAAAGGAAGGAAAATGGGGGGGGGGGTCAGGTAAGGAAGTCTGCAGGGATGGGCTATGATCCGCCGTCAAAGCATGAAATGTACAACGGTTATTTTTGTATAGGAAAGCTACCATGGCATCATTACACCTTTATTAAAATTTTCTGGTATAGCATATTGTATCCAAGGGTTCCATATTTTTTCAAAGTTGGCGATCGTGTCCATTTCTAACGCTTCCATTTTGGCGTGCGTCATAGCAATATTCATTCTATTTTTTGTTTCCGTCGTTGATAAAATTGGAGTTTTCCAAGCTTTTGCTATGGTTTGTTTGGCTGCCGTAAAGAGTTTTGTTAGTAGCTTGAAGTGCGTGTGTGTTAGATTGATGGGCTTTAAATTCAGTAGTGCCAATTTAGGGTCTGGAAGTATTCTCAATTTAGTCACCGCATTTACCATCTTGAAAATCTTATCCCAGAATTTCTGTACTATTGGACACGTCCACCAAGTATGAAAATATGTACCTTCAGTGATGCAACCCCTATAGCAATGTCCGGTGCAGTTTGGTGCATATTTAGCTATTCTGCTTGGCACCAGGTACCATCTCATTAATACCTTATATCCCGCTTCCAATGCTATTATATTCGAGGAAGCCGATTTAGTGTTTCGCCATATTTGATTCCAATCCGAGGTATTAAGTTCTATACCCAGGTCACTCTCCCATTTCTGAACATAAGGAAGCTTTGTTGTGTTATTGTGGGATAGTGACTGCAAGTACAGAACCGAAATTGTACCTCTTACATGTGGATTATCTTTACATATACTTTCAAAAGGTGACATCTGTTTTTTCAGAGCCGAAGAAGTCAGATGTGTTTCCACAAAATTTTTTATTTGGAGGTATCGAAACAATTCTGATTGAGGTATACCATATTTTTTACATACTGTCGGGAAGGGCATGATACCTGATGAATCCAAAAATTTATAGACATATATACAGTCTTTCCTTACCCATTCCTTGAATGTGTTAGGGAAGATCCATGCCGGATAAAATGTTGGGTTTTTATAAAATGAAAGCAGTGGGTTGAGAGGGGACACCAGTGAATACTTGGATTTATAGCTATCCTATAGTGAGAGAGAATGTTTAATAATTGGATTGCAGATTTTCCCGCGTAGCTTGGGAAGAATCCATAGTAAGTTAGCTGGAGGGATGGGATCACACTCGGTTGCCTCAATCGCTACCCAGAGAGGTGTTTCCTTTTTTGCATGATATTTGGCCAAGGTTGAAATTTGCGCTGCCCTATAGTAGTTTGTAAAATTCGGATATCCTAACCCTCCTTGAGTTTTGGGGAGATGCAAGATTTTCGCCTTTATTCTGGGCCTAGATGTGCCCCATATAAAGGTCGTCATTCTGTTTTGTATTATCCTCAGAAAGTAAGCCGGTATTGGACTCGGGAGCACTCTAAAAAGATACAACAATTTTGGTAATATTATCATCTTAACTGCGTTGATCCTACCTAACCAGGATAATGGGAGCTGGGACCAGGATTTGAGTAAGTTTGTTATCTGTTTAAGAAGAGGGGGATAATTATAAGAGAATAAATCAGATGTATCAGCCGTTACGTGTGTTCCTAAGTACGGGATGCTCTTATCCGACCATGTAAATGGAAGACCTACTGTGGCTGCACTTAATTCTAGTCTTGAGAGGGATATGTTTAGTGCTACACATTTCTTGGGATTAATGGCTAGACCTGAGAACGTCGCGAATCTATCAAGTATTGGGATGAGATTAGGGCCAGTTACTTGCGGGGAAGAAAGAAATAAAAGAATGTCATCCGCAAATAGGCATAATTTATGTTTATGACCTCCTAATTCTATACCTAGGATAGTGGGGTCTGATCTGATTTTCTGAGCAAGCGGTTCGATAAGGAGGGCAAATAATAACGGGGATAACGGGCAGCCCTGACGTGTTCCTCTTCTGATATCAAATGTGTCAGACTTATATCCTGCGTATTTAACATAAGCTTTAGGGTTATTATAAAGTTCCATAATCCAATTAGTGAAATTAGGGCCAAAGCCCCATTTCTGTAGAGTATATTTTAAATACGCAACAGAATCAAAAGCTTGTTTGATGTCCAGAGAGAGAAAACACGCCGGTATACCCCTTTTCTTTGCTATGTTGGCCAAGAGGCATGCCCTGCGTATATTATCGCCCGCTTGTCTGGATGGCATGAAACCTACTTGATCTCGATTGATTAGAGTACCGATAAAATTGTTAAGGCGGGTAGCTAGTATTTTACCTAATAGTTTTATATCTATGTTAAGCATAGATATGGGACGATAATTGCTACAAAGTGTGTCATCCGAATGTGGTTTGGGAATCATACAAACCGTTGCTAGCAACGTTTCAGGTCTGAAGGTTTTTTGCTCTAGTAAGTTGTTAAATGCCTCTGCCAGTCTGGGTGAAAGTAACTCAGTTAAAGTTTTGAGGTAGTTTGCCGAGAACCCGTCAGGTCCCGGTCTTTTGTTAATTTTGAGTTCCCGAATGGCTAAAGCTACATCCTCTTGCGTAATTGGTTCTTCCAACTGTTCTTTCTGTGATTGACTTATTTGTGGAAGATTAATTTGTGCAAAAAAGGAGTCAGCTTTAGATTCGTCAAATACAGTAGTTTCTGAGTAGAGTTGTTTTAGATGTGAGCTAAACTTTTGAACTATTTTAAGTGGGTTGCTGGAGAGAACCCTGTTGGCAATTTTTAACTTTATGGGTTTAAAAGTCTTATTGAGTGTGTTCAGCGCTCTAGCTAAATATGTCCCTGGTTTATTAGCTCGCTTGTAGAAAGCATGTCTAGATCTATTAAGTGTTCTATTCGCCAAATCGGTTAAGAACAAGTCGTATTCCAGACGTGCTTTGTCCAGCCGAGTTCTATTAGTTTGAGTTTGGCAGTTTTGTAGGGCCAGAAATGCTAAGTTGAATTCTGTTTCCAATTTTCTTGCCATCAGTGCTCGCTCCTTTTTTAAGATCCCTATTTGCCGCTGGAATGCTCCTCTGAGGACTGGCTTATGTGCTTCCCATAATGTAAGTGGGGATATTTCAGGGCTTGCATTGAGTTCTAGATAGTCTTTTAGAGCTTGTTCAATCAATTGGCAATGGGCAGGGTGTTTGAGTATAATTTCAGGAAGATACCAAGTGGGATCATGGTTTTTCGGAATGGTTGATGCCATTGTGGTGTACACCGCATTGTGATCTGACCAAGGGATGGGTATTATATTTGAATATAGTATTTCAGGGACCATACCGATTGTCACAAAAATATGATCAATTCGGCTGAAGGATTGGTGTGGGTTTGAAAAGTATGTGTAGTTACGTTTTGTGGGATTGTGTTCTCTCCACGTGTCTACTAAATTGTATTTGGCTAATAAGTTGGGAAGGGTCCATTTAGCTTGGTGTTTAGGTGTGACATAGGGGGTTTTATCTAAGAATGGAAGAAGGACTTGGTTGGAGTCTCTGCAGATGAGGAGAGTCCCTATTTTATGTGAATTAATTATTTGGAAAAGATGCGATAAGAAGGGTAACGGGTTTAGATTAGGAGCATAATAAGATACTATCGTGATCTCCGCATCTAACACTTGGCCTTTAATAGTATGTATCTGCCCTCTGGATCTTTGATTTCCGTTTTTAGAGTGAATGGTGTGGTGCGATGAAAAGCGATAAGGGTTCCCCTTTTTTTGACTGAAGCAGAGGCTGAATAGACTTGTGGATAGGAGGGGTTAAAAAATCTAGGAGTCGTGTTCGTAGTAAAGTGAGTTTCCTGTAGGCAAACAATATGGGCTTTTTTGGCCTGAAATGTTCTGAAGGCCTTGGTTCTTTTCTGTGGCACATTCAATCCCTGTACATTTAACGACAATATATTCAATGGTGCCATGGTAGCTTTACTTCTCTGTCCATCTTACCGTGATAAACCGGAGGACATCTGGCCAGCCCAATCCCTGCAGACTTGGGGAAAGAAAAGGAAAAGGGGTCTCTGGGGTATTCAACCTTGAAAAGGAAGGGAAACACAGAAAAAATTAGTAAATAAACAGTCAACAATAAACCAATAAAGTTTGTTAGGTTTACCCGTGGCGGGGATGGACTACCCCCGCCAGGGGAAAAGGGGATCCCATCAATCCCCCGCTTAATCTTGCGGGGAACTGAGGAGATCATGGTGGAGCACAGGTTGGTTCCGTGGGGTGGAAAACCGCTGTAAATATGTTCAAGTAAACACCGTCTGAGGTGTGTTTTCTCAACTTAGCTGTTAATAACATTTCGAACAGGATAACACTAACTACTCGCCTTCTGTTGTTTAGGCGAGAGATATGAGAGGGGGTTAGCTATCCTTAATTAATTAAATAAAGAGATTGTAGAATTCATTAGCCTATACCAAAGATGTTTTAATTGGATCATGTGTTCCATTGGAATTTTAGGAAAAAATTCCTCAAGTAGGTCCAATAGTTTGGGTAAGATTAGGCTTCTATTGATCAGATATATGTCAGATTGGGTATCTATCTATTGACCATTAAAACAATGCAGATTCTACACACCAAAACTCGCCTTGCGCCTGGACTACTAGTGCACGAGGTGGTGTAATGTGGTGAAGCAACATTGGATATTATAACTAGAGGAGGATAAGAGAATGGGTTTTAGAGGTGTCTCTTAGGTACCCGGGGTGTAATTAAATGGTGTGGGATGTCATAAGTCTGAGGGACCCTGCGAATGAAGAGGCAGGCCTTGTCGTTTCCCCCCCCCCCTCCTCCCCACCCTGAGGTGAGGAGGAGGTGAGGAAATAAAAAGTGGGGGGGAAAGTGGAAAAAAAATGGAAAGAAGTAAGAATGTGATAAAGGTAGGAGTGCAAGGTAAAAAATGAAAAATAAGAATCGCAATAAGCGGTGAAAATGAGAATAAAATTGGGTCAAAAGAGAAAAATTTAAAAGTAGAAATTAAAAATATGAGTAAAAAAAATAAAAAAAATAAATAAATAAATAAATAAAAATAAATAAAAATAAAAATAAAAAACATCAAGTTCTCAATCCATGCAATCTGTACATCTTTTCTTGTGAAGTGTTCTTGTGACCAGGGGAAGAAGAAATTCATGAGGTCCTCTGGAAGGTGGTCAGTCCATGGTATCCTCTTGGTCTTGAGTTCCATTGTTCTTTTCAGGTTGAATGATGCCATTGCGGGAAGATGTTGATGCTGATCTTCTGCGGGAGGAGTTGTGTGTGATACTGTGATCAATGAGCTTCAGATCAATTAAAGCTTGGTGTAATTGATCAGGTGATCTGCACACTATCTTTGAGCCCTGGAATGTAAATCTGAGGGAGAAGGGAAATCCCCATTGGTACTTTATGTTTCGCTGTTGTAATTCCACTAAAAGGGGTTTCATTGCACGCCGTTTGGTAATTGTCAGTTGCGATAGATCGGCGAATATCTGGAAATTGTTTCCCTGGAATGTTAAACTGCTCTTCTCTCTGGCTGCTTCCAGAACCTGCTCTTTTGTTCTGTAGTAGTGGAATTTTGCAATGATATCCCTGGGGGGTCCCTCAGATTTTTTTGGGGCTAATGCCCTATGTATTCTATCAAATTCCAGGCGTTCTACAGGCAGTCCCGGCACTAGCTCCTGACACAGTGCTAGAATGGTACCTGAAAGGTCCAGGACCGTCTCAGGAATTCCCCTGAATCTCAAATTCGATCTCCTGGCGCGGTTCTCAAAATCTTCTAGTTTGCTATGAAGTACCAAGTTCTCCTCTTTAAGCGCATCTAGTTCTGATTGGCAATTTTGAGTATAAATTTAAATTTCGTCCATTTTTGCCTCTAAAGTCTCTGTGCGGCAGCCCAAGTCTCTTATTTCCTTAGTTAGACTAGTGGTGATTTGCTCTGAGGTGCGCTTTAGCGCTTTATTCAGCATTTTCTCGAATTGACTTAGGAGCACTGAGGGGACTGTCTTTTTTTATCAAAAATACAATGTTTATTGAGATGCAAACAAAAAAAAGAAAAAATTGAGATACATACATATGCATTAGTATAAACAACATACATGTACAGTTATACAATGTAAGCATGTCTATATGTTCTTTCCAGTCTATACAGAACCACCTCCCAGTCTTATTGCTGAGGGGACTGTCTTACTTAATTTAGCTATTTGTGGGGTATTAGACAAGTCCTCCTCCTCACTGTCCGTGTCCATGTTCCTCATAGAAGCTGCGGATTTCATTCCCTTTAAAAAGCGTTGCTTGCCTTTCCCCTCAGTATTAGACTCTGAGGTAGCTGAGGTGGCTGAGGAGAATGCCGCCTTTTTTACAGAGCCCTTCATCTGCTGGGCCGTGCTATTAGGGTTGGATTTACCCTTATTTCTGGCACCCCCCAGCACCATATTTCAATAAAATGATTCTCCTCACCTCCCGGGAACTCGACCCGTCGTTTTCTGTTCGTTTGCAGCTCTATTAAAATCAATTATTTGCGTTTTTCTTTCCCCACAGAGCGGAGCTCTAGTGCAGCATGACTGTGCAGCTAGACCCCGCCTCCTGGCTCGTTAACATGTTTTTTATGTATCAATAAATCGTTTATTGTTCCACCATTGTATTCAATTTGTCACCACGAGCTTCATTCAAAGTCCCACCCCTTTCCTGCAACCTTGCCTTTTTGCAACCTTGCTCCCACTTTGTCAATATGACAGGGATGGAGGCGCATGACTTTACCCAGTCATGGCTTCATTTAAAGTCCCAATCTTCCAATCCCCCTCTAACAATCTTGTTCATTGGTAGTTCTAGTATATGGACCCAAGAGAGTAGGGTATGTATGTTGGTTATGTATTGGCGCTCTCAGTCACTCGTACTTGTATATCTACTTTTATGGAAAAGACAAATGATGTTCTTGTTTTTATTGTACTCTTTTGAAACTTTAATAAAAATATTGGAAACAAAAAAAACATATCCAGGTGTTAGAATGGCCAAGTCAAAGTCCAGACCTGAATCCAATCGAGAATCTGTGGAAAGAACTGAAAACTGCTGTTCACAAACGCTCTCCATCCAACGTCACTGAGCTTAAGCTGTTTTGCAAGGAGGAATGGGCAAACCTGATAGAGACATACCCCAAGAGACTTACAGCTGTAATCGCAGCAAAAGGTGGCGCTACAAAGTATTAACTTAAGGGGGCTGAATAATTTTGCACGCCCAATTTTTCAGTTTTTTATTTGTTAAAAAAGTTTGAAATATCCAATAAATTTCGTTCCACTTCATGATTGCGTCCCACTTGTTGTTGATTCTTCAAAAAAAATTACAGTTTTATATCTTTATGTTTTAAGCCTGAAATGTGGCAAAAGGTCGCAAAGTTCAAGGGGGCCGAATACTTTCGCAAGGCACTGTATACCACTAGGAAATGCAAAACCTCTACTGTAGGTCTACAATTGCTATTTTTAACACATACCATAATAATGCTTGCATTTAATTACTGATTCGTGTTATTTTGTGTTTCTGGATTCCTTACTCATTTTATTGCAGTTTAGCACATCTACTGACCAATGACCATCTTACTGCATCACTAGGGCTCTTTGACATTTTTGCATGGGCGTCATACTGCACCAACAATGTCTATACACATTGAGCAGCATTGCAATACATTTTCAGTGGCACCTCAATAGACATACATGGGGAAATTAAACACACTTGCCTCTCAACATGTTGCTTTGCAATGAATGGGGAAAAAAGTAGAGAGGTACTTTTTTGGCCATCAATGCACATTGAGGTCCCACTGAAAATTAATGGGCATACTCAATGAAAAACAGATCAATACACACTTAAGTGTAAAGTGGGCCCCTTAAGCATTTCTGATTTTCTTGTAGACTTATATAGTGCTCTATGCAGGATGTGAATATGCGCTCACCCAAACAAATATCATGCATATTTGCTGACTTCCATCTTTGTATGAGTCACCTCTTACCAAACCAAAGAATAATGCACAGGCAATCTTTCTCCATTCAGGCTATAATGTTAATCTACATAATTATGCAGAACTATTTGAATTTTTAAAGTAGGCCCAGCATGAAAGCACTTTCCCAAGTTGTTTGAAAACACATTATTTACTTTTGACATTACAATCTTTAAAAACCTTTTCATTTGTTCCTGTTGAGAACATACAATGAATTTAACCCTTTTACTGCCAGCAGAGCACATTTTGTGTATTTTTTTACATTTTAAAAGGTGATGAATTACATATATTACACAGTGATATATTAGGATTATTAAAATGTACTTTAAGAAAATTTCAGTAATTTCTAAGTGTTGTGTTCTCACATATGGATGATAGCACTGGCTCTATCACTATGTGCAGTTTTATTCGCTTAAACCTTATCCCTTGTTACTGTCTGCGGCTGAATTGTTTTTTTCTTTTCTTAAAGGGAACTGATAATGGTTTAGGGCTAATACATTTAAAATTTATTTCAATTAATAAGGTTTGTTATTCACTTTTCACAGGAATAGATAACTGGTATGGGCAGTGCTTGGCCATATGTATATACTATATTATAAGCAAGCTGGTGTAGACATTTAATAATAATAAGGATTAATATTAATAATTATTGATCGTATTTAACTGTATTATATAGTTTTCCTAACAATGTGTTTTTATTTGAAAGGTATTATGATTAATTTAACAGTATGTTAACACAAGGAGGTGTATGTTAATGTCTCAGAGGTGCAAGACAGGATAGTACTGTAACCACAAATCTCATAGTCCATTTTCCCTAGTCCATCTTGAGAATGAGAAATAGAGGGTGGCTACACTCTTATTCACTGTGAGACCATGGAGAACAAACATAGCCACCCTCAAACAGGAAGCTGGATCACAGAAACAACAAAACAAAGGAATATATACTTGAATAGAATTTTTTTTATTTTTTGTCAGAATTTTGTATCACCTTTACTCCAAGAAATATTACCGTATATATTTCTTTTCATCTCCGTTTTAACTTTATTAATTCTTGCAATATTTAAACAATCTTTATCTGTGTTTTCCTGCACTTGTTTGAAATGCTTGCTTGAAATAGTTAAAAACATCCACTGATTATAGAATTAAAACCCATAGTCATGAAATAATTATTAAAACATATTTAAAAATATAAAAAACGTTTATCATAATAAATATTTAAAAAAATGTCATTAAACAAAACACTACTAATATAAAGGATTTATATAGCACCAACTGTCTGTACAGTGCTTCACAAAATGGAGGGAGACCGTACATTTACAATTCAACAAAAGCAGAATCAGAATGCCTTGTTCTTTGGAGCTTCAATCTAAAATAGGCACCTATGGCCAACACCACTGAAGCACCAGGGTTTGCAACAGGCAGTATAAAGCATAAGGTATTGGGGCAGGAGGCTGTTCCCTGATAGAACATTCATAATCTAGCTTAGTAAAGCCTAGTACACACTACTATTTTTTTTCCTTTCAACCCAGCAGGGCTGAACGAAAAAAAAAAATGGACAGCTCAGGAGGAGCTGCTTTACTAACTATCCACCCCTCCAAAACCCTCCTGTCAGCACTCTCAGCCAGCTGGAAGCCAATCAGTAAACCTTTTTTCGGTCATGCCCCTTCTGACTGCAGTGCACACTGACTGAATGTTGGCCGGTTTCTATTGAACCAGCTGATGCTGCCCGACATTTAGCCTGGGCATACTAGGCTTAAGTGTGTATGCTATCTAGTCAGCTGTTTAATCTATGTGTCTCTTGTATAATATATCAACTGGCAGACAGACCACAAAGTCCTGTCAACCCTCCACTTTTATGAGTACAGTATACTTACTAGAAAGTGCCCAGACCACAGAGATAATTGCTCAGATCAAAACTGAGTTCTGGCTGTGGCTAATCCCCATGCTAAATTCATATTACTTATAAAGAATGCCAACAGTAATGCCATGTCAATTCCAGATTCCTTGGTCTCACAGTACTTTAGCTGTTGCTTAAATTCTCCAAAATGTTTTCCAAAAAAGTTTTTGTTTTCTGGGATTATTAGTTAGAAAACCTGAAGACATATTTCATGTATATGAGACTTCATGGAGTATAAAAGACTTAAGCCGCGTACACACGATCAGTCCATCCGATGAAAACGGACCGATGGACCGTTTTCATCGGTTAACCGATGAAGCTGACTGATGGTCTGTCACGCCTACACACCATCGGTTAAAAAAACGATCGTGTCAGAATGCGGTGACGTAAAACACGACGACGTGCTGAAAAAAACGAAGTTCAATGCTTCCAAGCATGCGTCGACTTAATTCTGAGCATGCGTGGATTTTTAACCAATGTTTTTTCCTACTGATAGTTTTTTTTCTATCGGTTAGGTATCCATCGATTAAATTTAAAACAAGATTTCTTTTTTTTTAACCTATGGATAAATAACCGATGGGGCCCACACACGATCGGTTTGGTCCGATGAAAACGGTCCATCAGACCGTTCTCATCGGTTTGACCGATCGTGTGTACGCGGCATTTAAGAAGAAGAATTCTGCATTTTGTGAATTAATGTGGTTTAGATAACTAGCTTGATTGCTTGTATAATAGAAATTACCTGGTCTGTTTTCTTTGGGCCAATGACACTACAAGTATGTGGTGCAATCAGCATGTCTCCTTATTATTTTTCAGATTTTATAATATAATTGATATATAATATAACTTTTTATTTGGAATATGGTTACTAGACATGTGCACGCTGAAATATTTCGTTTTGGAATTTCGTTTTCGTCCGAAAAATGTATTTAGTTACTCCCGAAATTCGTTTTTATTTATTTAGTTTTTCGTTAGTCCGAAAATCTGAATGAATTAAGGTCAAATCTGTCATTGAAGCTTATGGTGTCTGTCGAATGTTCAACGGAGCAGCGAAACTGTACAACACCGTGATCGTACATTTCCGGACGAATGTTCCGCCTACAAGCTAGCTATAGTAGAATTTCGACAGACAACATAAGCATTCAATGACAGATTCGACATTTGTATGTTTTTCGATGCTTTGTCGAATTCTCGTTGTTCATGTTGAATTGTCAATTTAGTTCTAGCTATTTTACTGCTCCTCCTCTTTGGTTACAATCAGCCAATAACATTCATCCTCATCATTATTTTTATTTTACTTCCCCCACCCAATTCCAGCAGGGAATCTTTTCTCTCTATAATGTCAAATCTTTTCTTTCTATAATGTCGAATCTTTCCTCTCTATGTAGAATCATCTTGGACTAATAGAGTTAAGGTTAGGCACATTCGACCACAGGTTCGATAGACACAGATTGTTATTGTCAGCGTCATGTCGAATCTCCTCTATATGGAACTGTTGTTGCAACAAAAATAAAGCATTTGTTTCTGTCGGATCTTTCGGTTTTCGTATTCTGCGCATTTGTTTGTGTTTGATCAGTTCAAGCAACCATCGCCAGCATCTGCATTACATGGTGAAGGAATATCTAGGGGCAAGAGCAGACTTGGAGACCTTTCCAACAGAGCATCCACTGGGTTACTGTGTCGTGAGGATGGACCACTGGCCAGAGTATGCTCAATATGCAATTGAGCTACTGGCCTGTCCTGCATCCAGCATTCTATCTGAACGCACATTCAGTGCTGCTGGAGGGTTTGTAACGAATCATAGAGTGCGCCCGTCCACAGGCTCTGTTGATAGGCTCACATTCATAAAAATAAATCAGTTTTGGATTAGCAGCTATCATGCACCTGATGCTGATGTAACCGATTGAATTTTCTATAGATGTGGGATCCCTTGAAGACTGCCTATGCTGAGTGACTATCCTATTCCTCCTCAATCTTGATGATGCTAGCTTCTAAGAATATTTTTGAATAAGGGCACCACCCCCACCACCAAAGGCCCAATTTTTCTGCCCTTGTTTAACAGGGGCATGTAATTACATTTTTTGATATAATATTTCACAGCAGTGCCCGTTCCTGCACTCACCAAGAGTAAGGCCTCGTACACACGATAGGATAGCCAGAGGACAACGGTCTAAAGGACCGGTTTCATCAGTCCAAACCGATCGTGTAGAGGGCCCCATAGGTTATTTAACCTTAGGTTAAAAAAAATGAGAACTTGCTTTAAAATTTAACCTATGGACTGGTAACCGATAAGTCAAAACCGATCGTTAGTATGCAAAAGCATTGGTTTAAAAACCTGTGCATGCTCAGAATCAAGTCGACGCATGCTTGGAAGCATTGAACGTCATTTTTTTCAGCGCGTCGTTGTGTTTTATGTCACAGCGTTCTGACAGAATCGTTTTTTTAACTGATGGTGTGTACACACGATGGACCATTAGTCAGCTTCATAGGTTAACCTAAGACAACGGTCCTTCAGACCGTTGTCCTCTGGTTAACCTATCGTGTGTACAAGGCCTAATGCCACGTACACACGGTTGTTTTTTCTCATGAAAAAAAACGTTGTTTTTTCTCATGAAAAAAAACGTTGTTTTTTCTCATGGAAAAAAAAATGACGTTTTTCAAACTTCATTTTAAAAAACGACGTTGCCTACACACCATCGTTTTTTAAAAATGCTCTAGCAAAGCGCGGTTACGTTCAGCACATATGGCGGCACTCTGTTCCATTCAAGCTCGCGTCATAACTTGCTTCTGAGCATGCGTGGGTTTAAAAACGTAATTTTAAACGTCGTTTTAGCCCACACACGGTCATTTTTTATGACACAAAAAACGACGTTTTGAAAAACGACATAAAAAATTTAAGCATGTTTGAATTTTTTTTTTCATTTTTCAGAAGACATAAAACCACGTTTTCCCCACACAGTCATTTTAAATGACGTTTTTAAAAATGTCGTTTTTTTTCATCACAAAAAACGACCGTGTGTATGCGGCATGACTGTGAGGACTTATAGTGTTCTGATACCACCAACACCTAAGGCCCAATTTTCTGCAAAGTATATAGGGCAGGCCGTATAGTATATATACTGCTGTTCAGAGTATATAGTTCCTGGGGTCTGGGACCCCCCACACCTTTTTTATTTTTATTTTATTTGGGTGCAGGGTTTCCCTTAATATCCATACCAGATCCAAAAAGCCTGGTAATGGACTTGGGGGGGGGGGGGGGACCCATGCTGTTTTTCTCAATGATTTTCATCTATATTGCCGGGACTCGACAATACATTACATTACATTACATGATACATGTCCCCTGGGGCAGGACCCGGGTCCATAAACACTTTTTATGGCAATAACTTTCATATTAGCCTTTAAAATTAGCACTTTTGATTTTTCACATTCGTGTCCCTTTAACGATGCTCGCGTGTTCGAACAAACTTTTTGCCTGTTTGCATGTTCCGCTGCATACCAGTTAAAAGTTGGATAGCATTTTTGGTGTCTCTTAACCATTTGCCGACTGCCACCAGTAGATATACTTCGGCAGAATGGCACTGCTGCGCAAAGCAACGTACAGGTACGTTGCTTTAAATTTGACGCCATGTGGGCACGCACGCGCCCTTGCCACGAGCTCCATGACCGTGCACGCAGGACCCGTGGGCTCGAACAGGGAGATGTGTAAACAAGGCATTTTCTTGTTCTGCCTTGTGACAGGACACTGATCTACTGCTCCCTGTCATCGGGAGTAGTGATCAATGTCATGTCACTGGTAGCCCAGCCCCCCAAAGTTAGAATCACTCCCTAGGACACACTTAACCCCTTCCTCGCCCCCTAGTGTTTAACCCCTTCTCAGTCACTTACGCAGTAATCAGTGCATTGTTATAGCACTGATCGCTGTATAAATGACAATGGTTCCAAAATAGCATCAAAAGTGTCCGATGTGTCTGCCATAATGTCGCAGTCACGATAAAAAGATTGCTGCCATTACTAGTAAAAAAAAATATTAATAAAAATGCCATAAATCTATCCCCTATTTTGTAGACGCTATAACTTTTGCGCAAACCAATTAATATACGCTTATTGTGATTTTTTTTTACCAAAAATATGTAGAAGAATATATATCGGCCTAAACCCGAGAAAGAAATTTGTTTTTTATATATTTTGGGGGATATTTATTATAGCAAAAAAGTAAAAAAAAAAGTTTTTTTTCAAAATTGTTGCTTTTTTTTGTTTATCGCACAAAAAATAAAAACCGCAGAGGTGATCAAATATCATCAAAAGAAAGCTCTATTTTTTGGGGGAAAAGGATGTCAATTTTGTTTGGGAGTCATGTCGCATAACCGCGTAATTGTAAGTTAAAGCGACGCAGTGCCAAATAGCAAAAAATGGCCCGGTCATTGAGTAGCTAAATCCTTCATGGCTAAAGTGGTTAAATAAGAAGGCATTTATTTAACCAGGGGTTGTAGGTAAAAGTCGATGTACCTACCTATCCGTGATGTCACTGAATCAATCCTGCTAATAATGGTGACGTCCAGGCGGATTGGTTGTGCTCTTGTGGATCTCAGGCCTAGTACACACGAGAGGATCGATCCGCGTAAACGGTCCGGAGGATTTTGATCTCATGGTTGTACTAACCATGAGATCAAAATCCCCGCGGAATTCCCTCCTTGGTGACGTGTCGTGCCGTCGCCGCGATGATGACGCGGCGACGTGCGCGACGCTGTAATATAAGGAATTCCACGCATTCGTCGAATCATTACGACGCATGCGAGGGATGTAATCGGACAGATTGATCCGCTGTGTCTGTACAGACCAGCGGATCAATCCGCTGGACTGGATTCCAGCGGATAGATTTCTTAGCATGCTAAGAAATTTTGATCCGCTGGAAATCCATCGCGGGGAAAAATATCCGCTGGATCGTACACACCAGGGGATCTATCCGCTGAAACCGGTCCGCGGATAAATTCCAGAGGATAGATCCTCTCGTGTGTACGGGGCCTTAGGGAGAAAATAAATGGTAGGAAAACGGGGGGCTAGTGGGACCAAATAGGCATTCTCTTTTTTATTAAGAATCGAATCACCAAAACCACGTTTGATGATGGTATCTAATTCTCTTTTAAATTTATTTGTAAGGTCATAGTTTATTTCGCAATAAGTATCCTAATCATTCAGGATTCATAACATTTCCCTTTTGTAGTAACATTTATGTAATACAACAATGCCCCGCCGGGTAATAACATGATCATTTCTTTCACATAACTGTTTCAACTCTGCTTTCACACCCGGATTACTCTGAAGTTTTTTGATTGTCAAGATCTTTAAGGACTAGGGGCCAGATCCTCAAAAGAGATACGCAGGCGGATCTGCTGTTCCGCCTGCGTATCCCTGTTTCTATCTTTGGAACTGATCCACAGAATCAGTTTCCAATAGATAGGCAGAAGATCCGACATGTGTAAGGGACTTACACTGCCGGATCTTAGGATGCAGTACCGCATCCGCCGCTGGGGGCATTTTGAGTCGAAATGCCGCGTCGGGTATGCAAATTAGCACTTACGGAGATCCACGAAGCTTTTCAGCTTCGTTTTTTCTCCGTAAGTATTAGTTTGCAAACGCAAAATTAGAGCTGCTTTTACAAAGTGTAAAGTTAGTATACCTTGTAAAAGTAGACCCTTCTTTCCCGCGACGCTGTTATTTTTTTTTTTATTTTTTTTTCGCCGTATCTTTCTTTTTTCTCGACGCAACTTTTTTTACCCGGCGCGATTCTCAAAACTCGGCGTAACGTAAAACCGCGCAATGCACGTTGGAAAAAAGACGTTGTGAGCATGCGCAGTACGGCCGGCGCGGGAGCGCGCCTAATTTAAATGGGACTCGCCCCATTTGAATAGGAACGCCTTGCGCCGGCCGGATTTAAGTTACACAGCCGAAAATTTCTAGGTAAGTGCTTTGTGGATCGGGCACTTAGGTAGAAATTTTCCGGCAGTGTAACTTAAATGGGAATATTTAAAGCGGTGGTTCACCCTCCTTCACATCATTAGACCATTACATTCGGCATCGTAGCGCGAGCTACGGTATGCCGGTCTTAAATTTTTAATCCCCATACTCACTGTGCTATCGCTCATTAAAGAATCCGACTCCCGCGGGGAATGGGCGTGCCTATGGAGAGGGAGGATGATTGACGGCCGGCTCTGGCACGTCACGCTCCCCGAAGACAGCCGGAGTAGGTCTCGGTTCTTCACGGCGCCTGCGCACAGGCTATGCGCAGGCGCCGTGAATAGCCAAGCCTATTTCGGCTATTTCCGGAGAAGCGTGACGTGCCAGGGCCGGCCGTCAATCACCTTCTCTCACCATAGGAACGCCCATTCCCCGGAATCTTCAATGAGCCATAGCACAGTGAGTACGGGGATAAAAAATGTAAGACCGGCATACCGTAGCTCGCGCTACGATGCCGAATGTAATGGTCTAATAAAAAAAAACATTTTTTTTTTTTTTAACAGGGTGAACCCCCGCTTTAAGTTACGGCGGCTGGCTGTGGATCTGGCCCTAGGTCTTTGAAGACACTAATCAACTGAGAGTCTGGTACAGGGGGGGTTGAGCAAAGAAGGATTGGATAATCTTGAATATACAGGTCTGGATATATCTAATCTAGTACAATTAGTCACTGGGTTTGTCAGTAAATATCGTTGAATGTTCAACTTCCGAACATATTTTTGGATGTCAATAAACGTCTGGAACTTATCGAGGGACATTGTGACGAACCCTTGTACTCAACAGGACTATGTCCGCCGTAAATGCTTCCTCTGACCAGAACCAGCACTATCCAAGACTCTTAAGCCCACCCAGTCACCAGCCATACTTCAGTGTAGGATGAAAACCAGCAGACCTTTATTCAAGCACATGTTACAACAGATATCCAACTTAGAAACACCCCCCCCCACCCTTGGATTCAGGGTGGGGTAAACTGTCCAATAACAATAGACATACAGGTCAGGTGTATTCAAACTTCTCATCAGTAAACAGTCTTATCAGCAGGGAGAGCTGTTGGAGGAATCCCCCTCCCCTCTCTGCCCTGCCCCCGGTCTTTGAAATACTCTTACAAGAATCTAGCAGTCTGAGGCCCCATACTCACGAGCAAACATGTCTGCTGAAACTGGCCCGCAGGCCAGTTTCAGCAGACATGTTTGGTCGTGTGTGGGCGCGAGCGGGCCGAATTCCAGCAAACATTTGCCCGCCGGGCCTTTTCCCAGCAGACAAATATTCCTGGACTTGTTTTAAAACAGCCCGCTGGAATTCAGCCCGCTCGGACATGTACGGTCGTCAGTACAGACCTACCGTACATGTCCAGGCGCCCGCCGTCCCTCGCATGCGTCGAATGACTTCGACGCATGCGTGGAAGCATTTTAAAGGCGGGCCGCGCACGTCGCCGCGTCATTGTCGCGGCGACACCGCGTCATCGACGCGGCGACACCGCGGACACGCCCCGCGTATTGTTTACGCGCGGACTTCTGTACGATGGTGTGTACAACCATCGTACAGAAGCCCTCTGGCAGACATGTATGGTGAAAACGGTCCGACGGACCGCTTTCACCATACATGTTTGTCCGTGTGTACCCGGCCTTAAAGGTGTAGGGTTTTGCTCATAAACATTAATGTCCCAAGTGAAAAGATCCCCTTCACTTCTTCCGCACAAAACCACACACACAGGAAATGCTGAGTCCGGTGTGGTTGTACGGTGAGTTGGGTTAAGCAGACCCAACTGCAGTTCTCAGTCACCCCGTGCCACGAATAGACACAGGGTAACTTACACATAGGAGGGGGCCATATGAGCTTTCATAGCTCTCCAAGGTAAGCTAAGTTGCACAAACCCCCCACCCAAAGTGACTCCTGTCACAGACATATTTTAAACCTTTGTCTGGGATTGTAGTTTATTCTTTTGTAAGAACTGTTTGACATTTTAAAAATGCCTGCTCTAACTACAGTATCTCACAAAAGTGAGTACACCCTCACATTTTTGTAAATATTGTTTACATTTTTGTACTGTATGTGACAACACTAAAGTAATTACACTGCTACAATGTAATGTAGTGAGTGTACAGCTTGTATAAAAGTGTAAATTTGCTGTCCCCTCAAATTAACTTAACACAGCCATTATTGTCTAAACCGCTGGCAAAAAAAGTGAGTACACCCCTGAATGAAATTGTCCCAATTTAACCCAATTAGCCATTTTCCCTCCCCGGTGTCTAGGGATGAGCTTTGTGTTCAATTCGAACGTATGTTCGACTCGAACATTGTCTGTTCGTACGTTCGACGAATTTCAAACAAAATGGTTAGTTCGCGCCAAATTTGAGTGACGCGCAACGGCCCATAATTCACTGCGGCATTGCGCGCTGATGATTGGTCAAGCATGCACTATGACCCTGCATGCTTGGCCAATCACAGCGCGCAAAAAACGGAGAACAATAATTGGCCAAAGCCAGGGTGGCTTTGGCCAATTATGGCTCAGGGGGTTTAGTACACGCCCCACACTATATAAGGCCGCCTACAAGGCGGCCGCGTGTAGTGTGTTTCGGCGTTGTTACAGATCACACAGTCAGTCAGTTAGAGAGAGATAGATAGAGAGAGACACAGTGGGCCAGATTCACGTAGAATCGTGGCGGCGTAACGTATCCTAGATACGTTACACCGCCGCAATTTTTCATCGCAAGTGCCTGATTCACCAAGCACTTGCGATGAAAACTACGCCCGCGGCCTCCGGCGCAAGGCGGGCCAATTCAAATGGGCGTGTGCCATTTAAATTAGGCGCGCTCCCGCGCCGGACCTACTGCGCATGCTCCGTTTCCTAACTCCTGCCGTGCTTTGCGTGGTGTGACGTCATTTTTTTGAACGGCGACGTGCGTAGCGTACTTCCGTATTCCCGGACGGCTTACGCAAACGACGTTGATTTTTAAATTTCGACGCGGGAACGATGGCCATACTTTAGACAGCAATACACTTGCTGACTAAAGTTAAGGCACCAAAAAAAAAAGTGTAACTTTGCGAAGGGAAACTAGACTAGCGGCGACGTAGCGAACGCGAAAAACCGTTGTGGATCCGCCGTAACTCCTAATTTGCATATCCGACAGTGGTTTACGACGTAAACTCCTCCCAACGGTGCCCACGGTACTGCATCCTAAGATCCGACAGTGTAAAACAATTACACCTGTCGGATCTTAGGGATATCTATGCGTAACTGATTCTATGAATCAGTCGCATTGATAGAAACAGAGATACGACGGCGTATCAGGAGAAACGCCGTTGTATCTCATTTGTGAATCTGGCCCAGTGTCTAGATAGATAGATAGATAGATAGATAGATAGATAGATAGATAGATAGATAGATAGATAGATAGATAGATAGATAGATAGATAGATAGATAGATAGATAGATAGATAGATAGATAGATAGATAGATAGATAGATAGATAGATAGATAGATAGATAGATAGAGATATAGATAGATAGATAGATAGATAGATATAGATATAGAGATAGATAGATAGATAGAGATAGATAGATAGATAGATATAGATATAGATAGATAGATAAGGCAGGCTAGTCAGTTTAGTTAAATTGACAGTGTGTAGAGGATATATATACATTCTAGGAGTTGTACATATATTTATACACTGTATAGCTTAGCTATATCAGCTATTCCTATTTGTCAGGCAGTAGATTGTGCTAGCTGCAGTGCTCTAACGTGTTGTATTGCCTGTATGCTGTTTAGTTTACACCTAAACGTATTCGATGTTAGTGCACGTGTGCTGTTTAATTGCACATAAACGCAGTTGCTGTTACTGCACGTGTGCTATTTAATTGCACACAAACGCAGTTGCTGTTAGTGCACGTGTGCTATTTAATTGCACATAAACGCAGTTGCTGTTAGTGCACGTGTGCTATTTATTTGCACATAAACGCAGTTGCTGTTACTGCACGTGTGCTATTTAATTGCACATAAACGCAGTTGCTGTTACTGCATGTGTGCTATTTATTTGCACATAAACGCAGTTGCTGTCACTGCACGTGTGCTATTTATTTGCACATAAACGCAGTTGCTGTTACTGCACGTGTGCTATTTATTTGCACATAAACGCAGTTGCTGTTACTGCACGTGTGCTGTTTAATTGCCCATAAACGCAGTTGCTCTTACTGCACGTGTGCTGTTTAATTGCCCATAAATGCAGTTGCTCTTACTGCACGTGTGCTGTTTATTTGCCCATAAACGCAGTTGCTCTTACTGCACGTGTGCTGTTTATTTGCCCATAAACGCAGTTGCTCTTACTGCACGTGTGCTGTTAATTTGCCCATAAACGCAGTCGCTCTTACTGCATGTGTGCTGTTTATTTGCCCATAAACGCAGTCGCTCTTACTGCATGTGTGCTGTTTATTTGCCCATAAACACAGTCGCTCCTACTGCATGTGTGCTGTTTATTTGCCCATAAACGCAGTTGCTCTTACTGCACGTGTGCTGTTTATTTCTGATTTTGTCCTGTGCAGGCCATTAAAATGTCTGGAAGGACAACAAAGAGAGGCAGAGAGTCACGAGGGCAAGCAAGCTCTGCATCTAGAGGCAACGCTGGTGGTGGACACGGTGCATCCTCTTCAGCACGTGGCCGTCTGACACGCTCGTCCTTCTTTTCGGGAGCTGGCCGTGTTAAGCCTCAACATGCAGAGAAATTAATAGAGTGGATGACCAAGCCGTCCTCATCCTCCTTATCCTCTCTCACCCAGGCTGAGCTTAGTTTTTCTGGCAAAGCAGCTGCCAAGGCGTCCTCTTCCCTCTGCACAATGGCATCACACAATCCTTCCCTAGTCCCACCATGTCCTCCTGAGGAGTCCCCCGAACTGTTTCAACACAGTGTTGGGTAAATGCTGCATGAAGATGCGCAGCGTTTTGAAGGCTCCGATGACGGAACACAGATAGAGGAAGGCATTGATGTGAGCCCAGAGAGAGCGGGTGCCCAAGAGGGACAGCAATCTGGCAGTCATGTTCCCCCAGCTGCAGCATACTGCCAGGTTTTCGACAGTGATGAGGAGGGAGGGGATGATGAGGTCACTGACTCTACGTGGGTGCCTGATAGGAGAGAGGAGGAGGAGGAGGAGAAGGAGGAAGAGGCACAGGCACATCTCCAAAGAGGCAGGATGCCCTCCAGGGGCCAGCTTAAGGGCAGCACACCAACTGCATTACATCGCAGAGCTACGCCTGTGCAGGGCGCTGCTGTGTCTCAATGGTACTGCAAAAGTTCTTTGGTGTGGGCCTTTTTTGAGACATGTGCATCAGATCGCACCTTTTTTATTTGCAACAATTGTCTCAAGTGTATCTCGCGTGGCCAAAACATCACCCGCTTGGGCACCACATGCTTGACCAGACATATGTCGACCTGCCATGCAGTTCATTGGCAAGCATACCAGAAAGACCCACACCAAAGAACAAAGCGGACCTCCCCTTGCCCCTTATCAGCTGGGACCTCCAACCCCACTAGACCCTCAGTCCTCTCTAAAGCCTGCACTGATAGGACTGAAGGTGTAAAAATAGGTGTGTCACAACCTAGTAGTATGTGTGGGCAATCTACTGATGGGACCAGAAAAATTTCCCTGCCCCAGCTGCTGCAGCGCCGAAAGAAGGACTCTCCCAGCCATCCACATGCCCAGCGGTTGAATGCTAGCTTAGCGAAATTGCTAGCACTTCAACTGCTGACTTTTCAGTTGGTAGATTCTGCCCCCTTCTGTAAGTTTGTGGAATGTGCGGTACCTCAGTGGCAAGTCCCCAAACGCCACGTTTCTCACGGAAGGCGATTCCGTTCTCTACCGCCATGTGGAAGGCAATGTTCGTGCCTCGCTGGACAGGGCGGTCAGTGGTAAGGTGCATATCACCGCTGACTCATGGTTCAGCAGGCGCATTGGGTGACTCTGCTGGCAGCTGGGAAGGACGCAGGGCAAGGTACAGTAGTGCTGGAGGTTGTTCCGCCACCATGCCTCCAAAATGCTACTACTGGTTGTGACACACCTTTCTCCTCCACCCCCTCTTCTTCTTCTTCCTCTGTGGCCTCTTCCTGTGCTGATGTTTCCTCTGAACCAGCCATGCTCCGTAGGCGTACGAGGAGCTACGCAGGAATGCAGGCCAAGAGATGCCATGCAGTGCTAGAGCTGGTGTGCTTGGGAGGCAGAGGTTCTGTCAGCTCTACAGGGGTAGGCTCAGAGGTGGTTGACGACGCCACGCCAGCTTAAGCCAGGAATGGTCGTTAGCGACAATGGCACCAACCTCCTCTCTGCCCTGCGACAGGGACAACTGACCCATGTTCCCTGTTTTGCTCATGTCCTTAACTTGGTGGTGCAGCAGTTCTTGGGCAGGTACCCGGGCTTACAGGATGTCCTGAAGCAGGCCAGGAAACTCTGTGTGCATTTCTGACGGTCATATAATGCCAGTGCTCGGCTGGCAGACCTCCAAAAGGAATACAACCTGCCCAAGAACCATCTAATCTGTGACATGCCCACCAGGTGGAACTCTACGTTGGCCATGCTGCAACGGCTGCACATGCAGCAGAGGGCCATCAATGAGTATCTGTGCCAATATGGCAGCAGAACTGGGTCAGGGGAGCTTGTTTTTTCCCCCACGCCAGTGGGCCATGATCAGGGATACATGCACTGTCCTGTCACCATTTGAGGAGGCCACGAGGATGGTGAGCAGTGACAGTGCATGCATCAGTGACACTGTCCCTCTTATCCACCAGTTGGAGCACACGCTACGTGGAATAATAGACAGGGCCCTTAAGGCAGAACAGAGGGAGGAAGAGGAAGAGTCCTGGTGCCTTCCTTCCAGTCTGAAGTCCTGGTGCCTTCCTTTCAGCCTGACGTCCTGGTGCCTGCCTTCCAGCCTGACGTCCTGGTGCCTGCCTTCCAGCCTGACGTCCTGGTGCCTGCCTTCCAGCCTGACGTCCTGGTGCCTGCCTTCCAGCCTGACGTCCTTGTGCCTGCCTTCCAGCCTGATGTCCTGGTGCCTGCCTTCCAGCCTGACGTCCTGGTGCCTGCCTTCCAGTCTGACATCCTGGTGCCTGCCTTCCAGCCTGATGTCCTGGTGTCCCAACCTGAAGATCCAGTGTCCCAACCTGAGACGGTTGCGGTTGTGGTGCTCGTGTTTCGGCTTGAGGCTGTGGAGCCTATTTCCCGGCCTGAGGTTGTGGTGCCCGTTTCCCGGCCTGAGGAGCCTGCTGCCCAGCCTGATGAGCTTCTGTCCGCTGCCCAGCCTGATAAGCTTCTGTCCGCTGCCCAGCCTGATGAGATTCTGTCCGCTGCCCAGCCTGATGAGCTTCTGTCTGCTGCCCAGCCTGATGAGCTTCTGTCTGCTGCCCAGCCTGATGAGCTTCTGTCTGCTGGCCAGCCTGAGGTGTTTGTGTCCGCTGCCCAGCCTGAGGTGTTTGTGTCCGCTGCCCAGCCTGAGGTGTTTCTGTCCGCTGCCCAGCCTGAGGTGTTCCTGTCCGCTGCCCAGCCTGAGGTGTTCCTGTCCGCTGCCCAGCCTGAGGTGTTCCTGTCCGCTGCCCAGCCTGAGGTGTTCCTGTCCGCTGCCCAGCCTGAGGTGTTCCTGTCCGCTGCCCAGCCTGAGGTGTTCCTGTCCGCTGCCCAGCCTGAGGTGTTCCTGTCTGCTGCCCAGCCTAAGGTGTTCCTGTCCGCTGCCCAGCCTGAGGTGTTCCTGTCTGCTGCCCAGCTCAACGACCCGGAGCCTGCTGCCCAGCTCGAGGACCCAGAGCCTGCTGCTTAGCTCGACGACCCAGAACTTGCTATCTGCCTTGAGGTGCTCGCTGTCTGACTTGAGGTGCTCGCTGTCTGCCCTGAGGTGTCCGCTGTCCAGTTTGATGTGCCTGATGCCCTGCCTGATACGCCTGCTGCCCAGCTTGAGCTGCCCATAGCCTGGTTTGATACTTTGGACTGTCTTCATACCCAGCTTAGTGTAACTCTGCCGCTGCCCGAATTGATACCATTGATCCTTTGAGGGGGTACTGTCAGGAAAGGTTCCATCCACTGGTGACACTGCCTGATATTTGGCGTGCAGTACTGTGTTCCACCAGCAGGTGTCTCCTGGCAGTCTGGAACTGCCAGGGGAGCTCTCCCTTGGTGGTGGTACTATATGTTCTTTGGGCCACAGTACTGGCATCCACCAGCGGGGGGTTCCTGGCAGTGTGGAGCCGACATCTTCTCCTGCAATCAGGCGTCACCTAAGGCTGATTGCAGGAGATGTGTACAAATACCCGGCAGACACAAGCATACTTTGCCTTGGTATCTCTCCTTGTGCCCTGACCCTGAAAATGAGAAGCTCTGCACCTGTACCTGATCCTGATCCTGTCTGTTATATGAAACCCTGAACCCTGTGCCTTGTACCTGTACCCTTTCCCTCCTGTGATCCATCCATCCTTTCCTTGTCCTGTTTGTTTTCCCTTTCCCCAGCTGCTGACCTCCCATTGACAACCCTGGCCTGGCCCTGTTTATGATTCAGTTTTTTCCTTTTCCTTTTACATATTGGTCTGTTACTGTATTTATTTGTGGGTTCTGTTGGTATTGGTTGTTGTGCACTGTGTGGTATTGGAGGTGGTTGTATTTTGTATTATTTCACTTATCTTTAATAAATTATCATATTTCACTTAAACATGTCTGGGTTTCCTCTGTTGCAGTCCACACAGGTCTTATCTGATACGTGACAGGTGATCAAATACCACCAAAAACAGAAAAATGTATACTCGCCTTTCTGTAATTTTCCTTTACTGTCGCATCTTCATGGCAGCATACACCTTTGGGTTGTGGCTTCGCCCCCACAACCTGGTAGGACAGCGTAGCTATTAAACCCAGAGAGGGCCCCCACCCCAGTATTCTCAGTATTTATATCTTACCTCAGAAGGGTGGGCATATGTATGCTGCCATGAAGATGAGTCAGGAAAGGAAAATTACGGAAAGGTGAGTATACAATTTTCCGTTTTCCTGTCGCATCATGGCAGCATACACCTTTGGGGAATAACTCACAAACTGGGTGGGTATGAGCAGAAAAAACACGTTTATTTACAAGGAATAGTGTTGGATTGGATAATCGCTCTCCCGAATTCCAGTGTGAACAACCGGGCAGAGTCCACATTGTAATGTGATATAAAGGTGTTTCTAGACAACCAAGTAGCTGCTCTGCAAATAGATTCCGAGGATAGCCTGTAGTAGGCCACCCAGGAGGTCGCCATTACCCTTGTGGAATGTGCTCTCAAGCCCTCAGGTATTTGTGCTTGATTTAGTGAGTAAGCTCTTTTAATAATCTTCACCAACCATGCTGCTATAGTGCGAGAGGTCGCCGCTTGCCCTCTCCTAAAGCCATGTGGGATGATTAGGAGATTTTTTGTCTTTCTAAAGTCGCTGGTTGCCGAGAGGTATGCCAAGATGATGGTCTTTACATCCAGCAGATGTGGATCACCTTGTTCTGTAGAGAGAGCAGAAAGGCTTATCTCCTAGTTAAAGTGGAAGGAGGCTGACACCTTCGGGATGAAGCGATCTGATGGTCTTAAGACTACCTTGTCTGGGTAAATGATTAGGTAAGGGACAAAGAAAGTTTTCCCAAAATGGGTTTTTTTGGCAGCTCAATTATACAAATTGAATTCAATGTAGTAAAAACGTTGTTTTATTCACATATCAAAAATATAAATATAAAAGGGGGGGAATGGGATACATAGATGGAACATGAGTTGCGGCATGGCACAGAATCGCAATATATAAATTACATCAGGTTCTTGACAGTACACAACAAAACATTTGTACAGCTATTATGTATAAGGCATGTATAAACGATATCCTAATGTGTTTCAAGGGGTCTTCTTCAGAGGTTTTATTATGTTGTGACTGAAAGGGAATATGCACAAGATTACATTAAATATTTCATAAATTTTTTATTATTATTTTATAATCAACCCATTAAACAGAATCACCCATCAGTCTATTCATATAGAGTACCCTTCATTAAAAAGAAGGGAGAGTGGAGAAGAAAGATTTGGGGGAAAAAGACATAAAAAATACGGCATTTTGTATATACAAAAAGAAAATTAATTAAATGAATTTAATTACCGTTAATGAGATGAAAGGTGGTTCTCATTGTAGTTTTGAGGAAACAAATAGGAGTATCCAATGGCTCAGGGATCGATCCAAAAAAGACATAAAAAATACGGCATTTTGTATATACAAAAAGAAAATTAATTAAATCAATTTAATTATCGTTGATGAGATGAAAGGTTGTTCTCATTGTAGTTTTGCGGAAACAAATAGGAGTATCCAATGGCTCAGGGATCGATCCAAATGTCCCCCCTACCCTTACCAGCTGACCTCCCCTTTTTTGGACTCCACTTATAAGGGGTGACCCCTTTTGTGTCACACTGGATCCCCGACATCTGCGTAGGTAAAGGCACATGAGTTCCAACATTTGGATCGATCCCTGAGCCATTGGATAAAACTACAATGTAAACAACCTTTCATCTCATCAACGGTAATTAAATTGATATAATTAATTTTCTTTTTGTATATACAAAATGCCAAATTTTTTATGTCTTTTTTCCCCAAATCTTTCTTCTCCACTCTCCCTCCTTTTTAATGAAGGGTACTCTATATGAATAGACTGATGGGTGATTCTGTTTAATGGGTTGATTATACAATAATAATAAAACATTTATGAAATATTTAATGTAATCTTGTGCATATTCCCTTTCAGTCACAACATAAAAAAAAAACCTCTGAAGAAGACCCCTTGAGGGTCGAAACGCGTTAGGATATCGTTTATACATGCCTTATACATAATAACTGTACAAATGTTTTGTTGTGTACTGTCAAGAACCTGATGTAATTTATATATTGCGATTCTGTGCCATGCCGCAACTCATGTTCCATCTATGTATCCCATTCCCCCCCTTTTATATTTATATTTTTGATATGTGAATAAAACAACGTTTTTACTACATTAAATTAAATTTGAGCTGCCAAAAAAAACCATTTGGGAAAACTTTCTTTGTCGCTTATACCGGGGTGAGCAGCATATTTCTCTCCACCACATGTGATCTGTCCTTTCTATAATGATTAGGTAAGGTTCCTTCGACAGTAAGGTCTGCATCTCCGACACCCTCTTAACCGATGTTATCGCGATGAGGAAGGTGACCTTGAGTGTTAGGTCCCACAGGGAGATGTCTTCAATTGGAGAGAGTTGTTCATGGGATAGGACCTCTAGCACTACTGAAAGGTCCCAAGTCGGGAAAGAAGGTTTTCTGGGGGGCCTCAACTTTAGGCAGGCCCTCTGAAACTGAATGACGAGGGGCTCTTGCGCCCACTTAACTCCTGTCATGGAAGATAAGGCTGACACCTGTACCTTTAGGGTACTCGACCTGAGGCCTTTTCTAAACCTAACTGGAGAAACTCAAAGATCTGAGCGACTGTTGACGATGATGAGTTCCAAGATTATTGTTGTGCGACTGGGAGAAACTTTTCCCAAATTCTTCTATAGGTACTGTTGGTGGTGCACCTTCTGGCTTGAAGAAGAGTCTCTACAACTTTCTGAGAGCAGCCCTGGCCTAAGAACCTAGCCCTTTCAATCTCCAGGCTGTCAGATGCAGCCTTTCTGGGAATGGATAAAGGATCTGACCCTGAGAGTGTAGATCTGCTGCTGTCGATCTCAATGGACTCTCTGTATTCAGCTGAAGAAGGGTTGTCAACCATGGCCACCTTGGCAAAAAGGGAAGCACTGCTATTATTGTAGACATTGACCTCTTGAGTCTGAGCAGAAACCTTGGTATGAGAGGTATTGGGGGAAAGATGTAGCCCAGATGGAAGTTCCAGGCGTGCTGTAGACAGTCCGTCCCCTCTGCTGACGGGAAGGGGACTCTTGCCAGATACCTCTGGCATTTTGCGTTGCCTGGTGTTGCTGCTACGTCTATATCCGGCATGCCCCAAGTTTGGGTTATGAGGGAGAAGGCCTGGTGGCTCAGAGCCCATTCGTTGTTGGAAATTAAACTTCTGCTTAGTGTGTCGGCTAGCTGGTTTTAGACTCCTGGGACACACATCGCCCTTAACCCCTGACAGATTCAAATGCGCCCAATCGACAACTGGGTGGACTTCCTGCATCATGGAGTAACTTCTGGTGCCTCCCTGCCTGTTGATATAGGCAACCGACCACTCTGTTGTCCATCTTTAACAGGACTTCCTTCCCTCTCAGGAGGGGGCTGAAGGCCAAAAGAGCTTGGAACACTGCTTTCATGTCCAAGATGTTTGACACTACATTCTGCTTCTCGAAAGACCAGCGGCCCTGGACTGCGTAGTGCTGGTAGTGCACACCCACCCCTCCATGCTGGCGTCCGTTGTGACCACCTCCTGGGGAGGTAACTATATGCTTTTACCTCTTCAAATTGTGCAATGGGGTCGACCACCAGACTGATTGTTTGACTTCCTTTGCATCGTGATTGGTTGAGACATTGACACACCATTCCACTGTCTCAAGAATGATGTCTGGAGATGCCTTATGTTCCATTGGGCCCATTGGACCATCAGGATGGTTGATGACAATGACCCCAAGATGCTAAGGCACTCTCTGGCTGGGAGTGTGGTAGAAAGAAGTAGTCTCCTTGCTTCTTGAAACAAGATGGGAATTTTTTCCTGAGGAAGTTCTATTGTGTTGAGTTGGCTATACAGTTCTGCCCCCAAGAAGACCATTCTCTGTGTGGGTTGGGGATTGCTCTTCAGCCAGTTTATCAGCCTAGAAATTAGAATGCTTTGATGGAGTAAGAGGGAATCCCTGTTGTCCACGAGCAGGAGGATGTCGTCCAGATAGTGATGGACTCTCAATCCTTGTTCCCTCAGCAAGGCTATCACCGGCAACAAGACTTTGGTGAATGTTCTGGGAGTGGCAAAAATCCCGAATGGGAGACTTTGAAATTGGAAATGCTGATGATCTACCGCAAAGCAGAGAAACTCTTGAAATGCAGTGGTAATGGGACTATGCAGGTAAGCGTCTTGTAAATCCACGGAAAGCATCCACTCCCCGATGTTTAACGCATAAAGAATCGACTGTAAGTTTTCCATCTTGAACGTCTCTACTAGGGTTGACCGATTGAGATTTTTTAAGTCTAAGGCCCCGTACACCCGAGGAGACATGTCCGATGAAAACGGTCCGCGGTTTCACGAATGGATCAGTGAGAAATCAAACCCAGTAGAAACCTCCAAGTCATCATTGTCAGATAAGGGGTCTGACTTTCTTGATGTGGAGGGAGTAGCGGATAAAGTGCCTTGTGTAGTCTTGTCTTGTGCGCCTCAGACCCTGCAATTTGCAGGGGCAGATCTCTGACCAACTCTCTTGTGTTCAGCTCTCTCTCTTTTGTTGCTTCGTCGAAGCATGTGGGACAGACTAGCTTGTCCGGAAGTGCTATGGCACCACAGATCAAGCAGGAGTTCCTGGAAGGGCGGGAACGCTGGGTGGGTGGAGAGTGTCTGCGCGTAGGAGACCTCCTGCTGCTTTTTCCGCGATTTGAGCGGCTTTGTCTGTGACTTGAGTGGCTTCTTCTTAAGGGCTCCTCTCGCCTTGAATTTGACAATCTGGAAGACCTGATAGGGCTGTCCAATTTAGACAGTATTAGTGGCAGGCTCTCTTTTTCTGTCTTCCCTACTTACCATTCATCCCCCCTCTTACCTATTAGGCTGGTGATGGTCTACTGGGGCAGCGACCTCCATGAGAGGTGACAGAATCCCACCTAGAACACATAGGGAAGTAAGCATGCAGAAGTGGAAAGGCAGGAAGAAACCAATGCATCCCATGGAGCTCACCTGATAGAGGAGGAGGAGATACTAGCAGAGCTACAGACTAGGCAAGGAATATAGCACTGAAAAGACTGCTGAGCCCAAAGGGAGAGAGAGACCGGAAGAAAATTGTGTGTTTTTAAAATTGCTGCCGTTGCGGCAGTGATGACGTCACGCTCGGCGCCACCTTGGAAACTGTAAGCAGGGAATCGGGCGAGACGCTGCTTGTCCGCGCATGCACGGAAATGCTCAGACACTCCACGCCGTTCATAGTGTTAGCCTGTGGGACTACATGGCTCAGGAAGCCAATATTTTACACAAAAGTACACTGAAAAGCTGGAGGCCGCTGCAAAACAAAAAACCTATTTAAGGTTTGTACAGGTGCTGGCAACATACCCCTGAGACCATCAGAGTGGGGTTCCTTTCGTTTAGCTTATTTAGAGGCTGTAAAGGTAAGGACCCAGGAGAGGCTTGAACCTGGCTGGGGCAAGAGCGGTTAGGGGTGCTGTTCGGTCCTGACAGGTGAGGGAAAAAATGAGAATACTGTGGTGGGGCCCTCTCTGGGTTTAATAGCTACGTGGTCGTGGGGGCGGAGCCACAACCCAAAAGTGTATGCTGCCATAATGCGACAGGAAAGAAAGCTATATTTGTGGGAAAATAAGGACATTAATTTTGTTTGGGTACAACATCGCAAGTGGCAGTTAAAGCAACGCAGTGCCGAATGGCCTGGTCATTGAGCAGCCAAATCTTCCGGGCTTAAGTGGTTAATGATAAAACCTGCCTCATTTGTTTTTAATTTGCAGCCTAGTAAAGCTACTTAAAATGTGCAAAGTCTCTACAATATTGTTGGCTACTGTCACTGAAATAAAGCACTCCCTTCTAAAGCTGCTTACATACTGTGAATAAAACCTGTACAATATTTTTGGATGGTTTCTGTCAAATAATAAACCATAATTATTTTCTTAATTAAACCTGCTAGTTTTTCCCTCTTAGATTGTGGCCTAGTAAAACTGTTTACGTACTGTGCATTTTCTAGCTATCGTCTCTAAAATGCTACACTCTTAGGCCCAGATTCACGTAGATCGGCGCATCTTTATGCCGGCGTAGCGCATCTCATATGCGTTACGCCGGCATAAGTTAGAGAGGTAAGCTCCGTATTCTCATAGCAAATGCGCCCAATTTTGCGCCGGCGTAACGTAAATTTGTTGGCGTAAGCCGGCGTAATTCAAAGTAGGAAGGAAGTGGGCGTGATCAATTTAAATGAAGTGTGACCCCATGAAAATGAGGGGCCGACGAACGGCGCATGCGCCGTGACGTGATGGTATGTCCCGCGCCCCTCTGCGCATGCTCACAACTACGCCCGACGTAAACCCTGCCCACCACTTACGCCCAGGGCATAAATACGCCCAGACATGCGCCCGTCGAGTGCAAAAGTACACCCGTTTGGTTTCTTGGGGTGTAAGTACTTTTGCTGTGTCTTACTTTGTGCCATGCCTGCTCCTCGCAGTGATAAGAGGAAGAAAAACTTCTCCCCAGAGGAGAGGGCGATTATTATATCGGCCATGGAGAGGTATGATGCTCGCCTCCATGGGGCAGAAAGTAAAGGCACAAGTAAGGCCAAGAGGAATGAGATCCTGATGAGGATCACCACCCAGGTCAATGCCCTTGGGAATGAGGTAAGGAGGCCCAAGGACATTTTGAAAAAGATAAATGACCTGCGTTGGGTGGTCAAAGAGAAGCTGGGCAAGATGAGGAGGCATGCCAGCACCACTGGAGGTGGACCAGCCTCTGCTCTTAGGCTGACTCCTGAAGAGCAGGTGGTTGCCCGGTGCCATCAGAGGGAGCAAGTGGAGGGAGTAGAGGGCTATGACTCAGTTGAACCAGCCTTGAGGACAGGTAAGTGTGTTTTTTCTCCTATCTGGTGTGTAGCATGTGAGGGGTAGAAGGGAACATGTGACAAGTGTGTGGGTCCACCAACATGTGAATGTTTTGTGTCATCCACAGATGTCCAGGAGGGAGCTGGGCCATCATCTGCCTCTGGCCGTCCCACACCATCATCCCCTGAACATCATGAGCCTGACCCCCTGGGAACCCAAGAGACATTGGTGAAGGGGAGTGCCCAGACCTCAAATGAAGAGGTGGTTGAGGAGGATGTGGTCCCCATGGGTGAGGAGGTGTGCCTCTATTTGGAGGAATCCTCCCTATCGGCTGAGCTGTTGCGCACTTCCAGCCCCATCTCGTCCAGCCCCTCAGGATCCATCCCCATCACACCCACTCACTCAAGGGCCTCCCCATATGCAGGGCCTCAAGCCTCTTCTGGCTCCAGGAAGGCTACCAGGAAGACCAGGGGGGTTCCTGACTTCCTGCCTGAAAATTTAACAAGGGCATAGGACTCCCAGACCCGCCATATGGATGAGATGGCCGTGGAGATGCGTCGTGTGGCAGACAGCCTGGCCTCCACGGGCAACATAAATGACGCACTTCTGGATCTCACTGGCAACAGTGCAGCGGTGATCACCTGCCTGGGGGAGCTGCAAGCCACAATGGCTACCCTCGTGAATCTACCTAACAGTACATATCCAACAGACATAAGTTCATCTTCAACAATTGTATCCGGCAAAGTGTAATGTTTTAGCGTGAGAGGTGATTTTATACTATCAGAACTTGTTTTATCTAAAACATATTGGGGCAGTTCCACAAAAGAATTACGCCGGCGTATCTATTGATACGGCGCGTAATTTTAAAATTCCTGCGTCGTATCTTTGTTTTGTATCTACAAAACAAGATACGACTGCATCTGGGATCGATCCGATCTTAGTACGCCGTCGGATCTTAGGTGCATTTTTCCGCCGGCCGCTAGGTGGCGCTTCCGTCGAATATGCAAATTAGCTAGTTACGGCGATCCACGAACGTATGTCCGGCCAGCGCATTTTTTTACGTTGTTTGCGTTCGGCTTTTTCCGGCGTATAGTTAAAGCTGCTATATGGTGGCGTACTCAATGTTAAGTATGGCCGTCGTTCCTGCATCAAAATGTTTATTATTTACGTAGTTTGCGTAAGTTGTTCGCGAATAGGGATTTGTGTAGAATGACGTCACCGTCGTAAGCATTGGCTTGTTCCGGTTTAATTTCGAGCATGCGCACTGGGATACCCCCAAGGACGGCGCATGCGCCGTTAAAAAAAACGTTGTTTACGTCGGGTCACGACGTATTTACATAAAACACGCCCCCATCACATCGTTTTGAATTGCACGCCCTTACGCCACCAAAGATACACTACGCCACTGTAACTTACGCGCTCATTCTTTGAGGATTTGAAAAACAAATTAGTTACGGCGGCGTAGTGTATCTTAGATACGCTACGCCCGGCGGGAATATGCGCCGCGCTACGTGGATCTGCCCCATTATCCTCAGACATTAAAATAATGTATGGAATGTAGATCTTCTGTTAAATGATATGTTGAGATTTTTTTTAGATGTTTTTATATTGAAAATAAAGGAAAAATTATATTGAATATGTATTATACACATGACACCCAATACATCCTACACCTAGTAGTACACCTAGGAATCCTCAACATACAGTAGGATACACATTACACAGGATACTCATAGGCACTTAGAAAATTCCACACAAATAAGGCAGAGAGAGTGAATAATGTTGGCATTGAACATCACAAGAGAAAAGTGGGTGTCCTCCACCCCATATATGTGAAAAAGGAAAAAACTGGGACCTGGCATGTCCACAATAATAATCCTCCATCCCTGGCTATAGAGAATAAAATCAAAGAAGAAAGAAACAAGGCTTGTTACTGTAAAAATAAGTGTATGGAGTGTATGTACTGTATATATATATATATAAAATGATAAAACCTTTATTGTATCAAACACAGTTCCGTGGTCCAGAAATGCATGATAAAGTTTTTAAAAAATAGACACGACCATAAATAGGCTGACATAAATATACAGATATACCATAGACATATGCATTATATATGATGTAAATGCATAACTATACCTATACACACAACTAGATTCATATGAAAAAACAATAAACCCCTTGTTTAAATTAAGGGAGGGGAACATTTCTGATCCAAGAAAGTTCCCTTAAAAATATATGAATAAACTGATACTTGCAGATCAGCTCTAAAATTGTACCGGCTCTCATGAGGACAGAGAGAATGGAAGAGGGGGCCCCCCAACATATGCACTTTGGACATGCCAGGTGACAATTTTTTCCCATGTTCGGCCTGTTAAAGCTGAACTGCACACATATACAACATTGAATCTAATAATGTATTATTATTTATTTTTTTTATCAATTTTTAAATGCTACTAATGTAAATGCAGAACTCTATCTCTTGTAATCCTATGAAAAGTAGAACTCAAAAGTAAATTTAGAAAGGGAGGGTGTGTACTTAGACTCTTCCCCATACTCATAGGCAGGAAAAAAACATGCTGTCAAAAAAACGGTATTAGGATATCTTTAGTCTGCTGCTGTGTGTCCAATTTTTATCAGGGAATTGTACAAGCTGTATTGCTTAACCGCTTAAGGACCGCCTCCTGCACATATACATCGGCAGAATGGCACGGACAGGCATATCTACGTACCTGTACGTCCCCTTTAAATGCCTGTCAGTGTGGTCACTCGCGCCGCCGGTGGCGGGCTCGCGACCCTGCCGCCATCTCCGTGAGTTGGGCCGCGGGTCCCGCGGACTCGATCGCCGCGGAAATCCCCACGATCGTCTCACGGAGGTATAATGTGGGGAGATGCTTGTGTAAACAAGCATCTCCCTGCTCTGACTAGTGACAATGACACTGATCTTGGCTCCGTGTACTCGGAGCGGAGATCAGTGTCATGTCTACAGTAAGAAACACTATGTAGGGAACACTTAACCCCTTCAGCGCCACGTAGTGGTTAACCCCTTCACTGCCAGTGTAATTTTCACAGTAAACAGTGCATTTTTTTAGCACTGATCACTGTGAAAATGACAATGGTCCCAAAAATGTGTCAAAAGTGTCCGATGTGTGCGCCATAATGTCGCAGTCACGAAAAAAATCACTGATCGCGACATTACTAGTAAAAAGAAATTTATAAAAATGCCATAAAACTATCCCCTATTTTGTAAATGCTATAACATTTTGCGCAAACCGCTTATTGCAATTTTTTTACCAAAAATATGTAGAAGAATACGTATCGGCCTAAACTGAGGGAAAACAAATGTATATATTTTTTAGGGATATTTATTATAGTAAAAAGTTAAAAGTAAAAAATTGTCGCTCTATTTTTGTTTATAGCGCAAAAAATAAAAACCGCAGAGCTGATCAAATACCACCAAAAGAAAGCTCTTTTTGTGGGAAAAAAAAGGACGTCAATTTTGTTTGGAAGCCACGTCGCACGACCGCGCAATTGTCAGTTAAAGCGACGCAGTGCCGAATCGCAAAAAGTGGCCTGGTCCTTTAGCTGCAAAATGGATGGGGCTTAAGTGGTTAAATGCAGTAGAGGAAAGTAATGTCAGCCTAGGTCACCAACCTCAGGGCAACTCAGCGACCTGTCTCTGGATTTCCCTGAGAAAGGGGACCCTGTGAGGGGACCCTGGGTCAAATGACATAAACCACAAACCCACAATTTTATGGTGCAGTCAATATTTTATTTCATGCAAGAGGTTCAAAAATGGAACAGGAAACAAAACATTACTTCATTACTAGTTATTTGATTCTATCAATTATATAAGTCGTATATCTAATACTCTTCCTGCAAACATTAACACAGGACAGTGCAAGTTAGTATATTAATTTATGATTGTCATCTGTACAAGACTCTGCATGCCTGGTGTGCACTTGTATCTGCATGAAGAATGCAGCTAATACCTGTTAGACAAGAAACACCAGAACTTAATTTATTCAAAATCCTTTCCAAGGTTTGGCCTCTGCTCTTGCAAAATGTTTTAAACATGGTGCTATGGAAAAACTAAGGCGATTAAGCTTACACTGGGTGAAATTTGAGATCTTAGTTCACGTACCGGAGGACTCCCAGATGGTGTCTGTGATGGTCAGACCAGGGAACACTATAAAAGACATCAGGGTTAATTTAGTAAAACAAGGAATCACCTCTTGGAAGAAATGTTTTTCCTACAATGGGAGAGAACTAGGAGAATATGAAACTATTAAGGATCTCAACATCAAAAGTGGTGCAGTTCTTTTGCTTGTGCATAAAAATGCAAGGTAAGCAGATTTATTTGTAAAGAGATGTTTATTAGAGATCATGTTTTTTTTAATCTAAATGTTAGTTTCCTTGTGATTTATGTAAACACACATGAATGTTTAATTAAGTTATATTGGTTTGAGAAAAGTATACTGTATGTCTTAGAAATATATCTGTATTAAAGTATTGCTCAACAATAGACACATACCCAAATCTGCAACACTGCTCCAACTCACCTCCGCTCTCCGTTCAAAATCTGTTAGGGTGATGACTTCTATACCCATCTCAGCTTCCACAAAAGTGTAAAAACACACGAGTCGCACTACCATCTTAAATTCTTTGTATTGTTTTATTCCATGAACAAAAATGAATGCATACATTCTGTCTCCACCCAACATACCGCGCTCCCCCAAAGCATTTCACCCCTAAAAACTTGCTCACATGTACGAGAAATGATTGTGGTACAAACGCTAGATGTCGCAATATGTGTTTTCTGCTGAAGCTAAGCTGCAGCTAAACAACTAAATATACTTGAAATACAGTACCTATACATTTACCTGTAAAAATATTTGTGATTTAGCTCTGCCCCTTTAATGATGCATAAGTTGCATATCCTGGAGACTCACATAATTTCAGGGTTTTACTTATAAGAAATATAGTGGAGTACACTTTTAACCACTTGAGCTCTGAAAGGTTTTACCCCATTCATGACCAGGGCATTTTTTTGCTATTCAGCACTGTGCTACTTTAACTGGTATGCAGTCATGCAAAATACGCAAAGGAAAAAATGTTATATAGTTTCTGTCACACAAATACAGCTTTCTTTTGGTGGTATTTGATCATTATTTTTGTTATTTTAATTTAAAAAAATATATTCTACATTCCGTCATAAAACATATCCAATAAAATCAAATTTTGTAATAAATTTAGGCCAAAATTTATTCTGCTACATGTCTTTGGTAAAAAAATCACAATACGTAGTATATTAATTGGTTTATGTGAATGTTATAGCGTCTACAAACTATGGTATATGTACAGTATATCGCAATTTCGCCATGGTTTTGTGGTGCTTCGCGGTTTCCCACAGCCAGCAGTCGAAACGTTCCTATCCTGAACATGATTCTTCTGCATTCAGGATAGGGAGGATGAGGGAGGTTGAACCACCCCTAACCGCAGCAGCTCCTAAACAATCCTAAATGCCTATGTGTACATGGACACAAAGGCTTTTATGGAGTTGAGTTTAGGAGCTTCGCCTAAAAAAACGCCAAAAGTTTTTAAACTCAAGTTTAGGAACTGCTAGTGTACATGATGCCTTAGACAGGCATGCAGGGGTAAACGAGCAGTCTCAAATGCAGGTATTGTGCTTAATGCCTGTCAAATTAGGATGAGTAGCTGTGTCTGTACAGCCACTGCGTACCCATAGAGTTACATAGGAGGTCTGCACACAGTTCTTGGCGCCTTCAGCTATATAAACAAACAGCCACTTCATGCTCTATGGGCAGAGCACCTCATGTGAATGAGGCCTAAATATCAAAAGGCTCATTCATAATGTACTGTATGTGTAGATTAGATTATACTAATTATAAACTTCTATTAAAAACCACCCTGGGACACTAAGAAGCATATGGTTCCACTAAATGTACTTCAACACATCTTAAAGCGGTTGTAAACCGCATAAACTTTTTTTTTTTTCCCCCAAACCTGCAATGCAAAAGGCATAATAGGCTAGTATGCACCGCATACTAGCCTATTATGAAATACTTACCTTGGAACGAGGTGTGTACCACTTACCTGGTCCACGCCGAGCAGGATGTCATCTTGCTCCGGCGTGTCTTCCGGGTATCGCCGCTCCAGCGCTGTGATTGGCTGGAGCGGCGATGACGTCACTCCCGCGTGTGTGCGCGGGAGATTTAAAATCGGCAGGGTCCGGCGATGCCGGTCCTTCAGCCGTGGATTCCCCCCTGCGCATGCGCCGCCCGCATTGCGGGGGTAATATCTCCTAAACCGTGCAGGTTTAGGAGATATTATCCTTACCTACAGGTAAGCCATGTTGTAGGCTTACCTGTAGGTAAAAGTCCAAATAGTGGGTTTACAACCACTTTAAGGTATCATGCCTTATCCATATACGAGATCTCCTAACAGTGTGCCATGTGCATCTAATGGTAATAAACTCCTTCTGCGTCCCCATCTCTTCATTTGTTTTCTTCCGCTATCCTTATTTTCTTTCCTCTTTCCTGTGCTTTCAGCATCCTCTTTCTCTACTTTTTGTTGCTTCCCCAGTTTTAATTATTTTTCTAGAACATCTTTACTTCTTTATAAAGTAGAAAACTTTATTTCCACTAATAATTTTTGTTGGGGACAGTTTTCTTCACACAGTTGGGATTCTTTTTCCAAGTGTTAAAGCCCTCTCCCACCATACAATCACCTTGTATGGCAATGTTTTCTTCTGATTTTGGGAGTAGTGGTTATATGAAACTTTCAGTTTTGGGTTCAGATACCCTTTCATTTATTTCTATTTATTTGTATTTTATTAGTTAATTTTTTTATTTTTTGTTATCCTCTTCACCATGGTAAACATGCAAGGTATCAATGGTTCACATTAACAATACACCAGGTATTAGCAAGGTACTAGCAACTTAGTGCTTGCAATTTTACTAAGTTTATCATAAACCCTAAATTCACACAACTGCTGGAGCACCAGAGGTGTTGAAGAACCGGTGCCTGTTGGTATTAGGCTCTGGTCTTCACTTCAAAGCCCAATTTTTTGGGCCTTATCCTGGTTCTGAAAGGCATATAGGTTATCAGCATAGCCGGCTGTGTGAATTAACAGTACATGTTTCTGTGCTGGGTTGGTATAAAAGTATCTGCTTATTTACCCTTTTTCATTTTATTCCAAATACAGGTAGCAAAAGTGATACAGAGGAATATGACAGAAGATTGCACATGCCATTTCTCTGGAGAGAATGAATCTGCGACTCACAGAATAACAGCATTAAAGGCAGTGTCCTTAATCCAAAAATTTGAGCTACTGTTTGCAGAACATTTAAGGACTACAATAAAAAGGAACATTGACATGGCTAGAATATATAGCCACCTTATGTGTAGTGAAACTTTTCTGGTTATACAAAAACTGTGAATGTATCTGGATCTGTTTTTATACAAAACAGAAAGAGTTCATTGTTAATATGCTAACCAGTATATGAGCATGTCTTTTTATTCAGCAATCTGAAATCTCCAGGTTCCTGTACCCAGCACTTCCTGTATCATCATTCCTCGCATGTAGGATTACCAACAAATAAAGGGTTGAAAAGGGTCTCGTGCATAAGCTGACAGGTGCTTGATGAAATTCTCTTGTGTCTTATGCCCAGCAGAGCAGTAACTGCCACTGTCTACACTGGTAATTGAACACATCAATACTCCTTTAGCTCTGTACTTTAAATCTTGTTGGCATGGAAATTTGCATATTATTATTGTAAATAAATGCATTTTATTTAAATGTACTGTATATCTCACCTGTATTTATAACAAGTAAATTAAATTAACGATAGGGAACTAAACCATCCTTACATCTTTCAAACATTTCTAAATTTATGACCACCTATATTCTGTAGATTGGGCAGACTGTGTCTATAAACATAACAGTTTTACCTAAACTCACATTTTATTTAAAGATGCACAAAAGATGACAATTAAATGTCAAATAGCTTGTTTACCAGAAAACAATACAGTCAACAGCAGAGGTGGGCAAACTACGGCCCGCGGGCCGTATACGGCCCGGCGGACCTTTTAATCCGGCCCCCGGGCGGATCGCTAGAAATCTGAATTTGAAGTCTGAATTTGCAGCCGAAAGAATTGCGGGTGTTAGCCGCACCTCTTTCCTGCCCCCCCGCTGGTGCAGCCGAAGAAACCCGTGGGTGTTAGCCGTGCCTCCTTTCCCACCCCCCGCTGATTCAGCCGAAGAAGCCATTGGAGCTGGCCACGCTTCCTTTCCCACCCCCCGCTGACGGCATTCCCAGCCGCCCGTCACCACGTGGAGTGAGTGTCCCCGAATTCAAAAAAGTCCCCCAATTCCCGCCAAGTAATGACCCGGTCCTGACTCCTCACCTCACACTGTGACGGCCGAGGACTGCAGGCAGCAAAACACTGACAGGACAGAGATTTCATCATCATCATCATCAGGTACTTGCTTGTGGGGATGCTGGCAGCAATTGATGGCACACTGGTGGCACACTGACAGCAATTGATGGCACACTGGTGGCACACTGGCAGCAATTGATGGCACACTGGCAGCAATTGATGGCACACTGGTGGCACACTGGCAGCAATTGATGGCACACTGGCAGCAATTGATGGCACACTGGCAGCAATCGATGGCACACTGGCAGCAATTGATGGCACACTGGTGGCACACTGGCAGCAATTGATGGCACACTGGTGGCACACTGGCAGCAATTGATGGCACACTGGCAGCAATTGATGGCAAACTGGCAGCAATTGATGGCACACTGGTTTATGTATGTCTTAGTGATTGATTAACATCACAACTTCATTGATTTGAAATTGATACCCTTATTTTTTGTATGATTTTTGCTTTTGCTCATCACTGCCACACACATGCAGCCATGCATTGCACGTGTGTGGCAGTAATGAGCAAAACTAAAAATCATACAAAAAAAAAAAGCTATCAATGAAGTTGTGATGTGAATCAATCACTAAGACAATAAGACATACATAAACCATAATTTATGACACGGCATACATTGTCGTTTGGCAGGACTTTATGGGGACAATGTCTGCAGTCTCTGATCCTCTCTAGTATCATGTCTGCAGTCTCTGATCCTCTCTGGTATCATGTCCGCAGTCTCTGATCCTCTCTGGTATCATGTCCGCAGTCTCTGGAAATTTTCACTAATATGAGTCACAAATAGTGAAAAATGTTAATTGTTTTGGGAAATTTTGTTTAATAAATTAAAAATGTTTTCTTGTAAGGCAACCTCACTTTTTCATTGTTTAACTATAACAAGTACTCGTACCAGTTGTCCAACAATGATATTTACTGCTTTTTATAAAGAAATACAATTGATTTTATGCAGTATTGAGTTTAGCCTTTTGGCCCGGCCCTCCAAAATATTTTTAGTTTCTCATGTGGCCCCATCGAAAAAATAATTGCCCACCCCTGGTCAACAGGATAAAAACTGGTATTCACAATGACTAAGTCCGAGAATACAGAGTATGCCAGCAGGGCTGGAGAAGGCTGATATGTGTTGTCTACAAAGACTAATTATGTGATCAAAGGATCTTCGTGCCTGCTTATTTGTGTCAGACCTCAGTCAAGATATCTGACAAAATAGGATCTTACAATGACTGGATCTAACAATCGGCAACAAGCTGTAGCAATATGCATCAACCTTTTTGATCTTAAAAGGGTTGTTAAATAGAGGAAAGGGAAGGAGAGGGAAGAAAGAAAAGAAAAAGCAGAAACAAAAATGACAGAGGGGATGATGTGGGGAAGGGAGGGAAAAGGGTAAAAAGTATCCACTGAGGTTGTGAGTAATTCCAAGGTGGCCGCAGCCACTCGATCAGAGATAGGTGTAAGATGATTCATAAATACTGAGGGTATTCATCAGAGAAACAAAATTGATCCCAGTAAAACCATCTGGTCTTTTGTAACCAACATTTAAAAAAAAAAAAATTGTGTAAAAGCTCACAGAACACATCAGATGTCTAAAAATAACTACTTGAAAACAGAAGATCAAAAGCAAAGCAATTTTTAGTAGTACTTTGTTTTACCTCAACCCATATTCATTTACAAACCAGGGCAAAAGCTCACAAAACACATCAGATGTCTAGAAAAAACGAGTTACTTGAAGAACAGAAGACATGGGCACTTAAGCAATTCCTAGTAACAATTTAGTCAGTGTACAAACAGGAACTTGGCTCGGTGTCCATAAAATGAATGGCCTTTTTGCATTGAAAAAGATCATGCTTTACCTTGAATGCTTGACATAGCATGATACTTTGTACAAGAATAAAATCTTAGCTTTACTGCCAAGGAGCCCCATTCATTCGGTCAACAACAATTCAATAAAGAATTATTATTGGCTTGAGTTTTCAAATCTTTTTTCAAAGATCTTCAAATCTTCAAATCTTCATTTCAGAACACAACTGGTTATAACTAAGCATTGCGATCTGCTTGTTGAGGAACTGTCAGCCTATTGTTGCTAGAGTTGGTGCAAATATACCAAGGCAACCAATTTTTTCACAGATGCAGTCTATTGTGTATTGGTTAAAATACAATACATTAATAAACAAATTAAACTGTTACTTGTGGAGTATCAACATGAATATAATTTGCTTGGACATGGTGGCTATCATTATTACATTTTGATGCTGGTAAGAGCTTATATACTCAGCCAACATTTTGAATTTTTAAAACCTCATGCACCCATATATTAACATTTGTTAATATAACATACATATTGTTATTCTCTTCTTGCACACAAATGATTAACTGGGTGGGAGCAATCTTCAATATAGGATCAGACACTCACTAGGAGTGTCCATGCTCTGATTGTTCAAAGGGAGCATGGGGACCGGGTGCCAGGATAGAAGGAGAAGTCACAGCTGGGAATTGCTGTCAGCCCATTCGGGATATAGTCCAGCACCCTAGAGTCACCTCATCACTGTATATGATCAAAGTATGAGGAAGCGATTTACAAAAGGCCTCTAGGGCATAATGTATGGAAATGTGTATGGTGAAAAAGCACTATAATTAAAATGGGTCTGAGGATTTGGTGAGTGTTTTGGCTTCTTGGTGAAAGAGTTTAAAACATTGTTCTGAAGGTGACATCCAGAGCTATGGATAAATGCTGAATTTAAATCAAGGAATCTGGGATTGACACAGAGAAACTATTCATTTACGCAGTGGACTGTATATCATTCATGTGCACATCTTTTGTTTTGCACAGGGACATTTTTGCATAAGATTATAGGTTCAAAGCTTACATTTTGCATAGGAATATTTTTTATTTGTTTACACATATACTGTTGGTATATGCTGTTACGTACAGATTGCATGTTATTTGATTTTAGTAAGCACTGTATAGTGACATTTGAGATGGGCCGAACACCCCCTTGTTCGGTTCGCAGTTGAACAATAAAAATGAAAAATGCCTTTAAATATAGTGCCTGTGGGGTCTCCTTAGTCTGCCTGTTAAGTGGCGCATCTGTAACATGCATTGAACATGCTGCAGCAAAAATGACATTTCTACAGAAAAAAAAAACAAGTCAAATCACATTTAAATTTGCTGTTTCAATTGCCGGCTATTGAAAAAAAAATAAGAATAAAACGCTGTGGGGTCCTCCCCCCTCCCCCTCCCAGTCTCTACCAGATTGGATTTGAACCGGGGCTGGGGCAATTTCTAAAAATTTCAAAGAATAAAAAAAAATCGGAATTACACACCCCTGCTCTGCCGCTCTTACTAGCTTAGGGGGGAGGGGGTGTATTTTTTTCATTATCTGTGCCCCTTTCTAAAGATCATGTGCTGGTCAGAGCAGAGGGAATATTTCTTCAGTTTCGGGTGCAGGCCCGTTCTGCTCCCTCTCGCATGTTCTTCTGTCTTGACTCAAGTCCCGGCCAGCCGCCTGCCTATCTCCTTGCCTTCCCTGGCAGAGTGATCTTTCTCCCCTCCCTACCCAGTAGTAGCTGGGGCCCAGAGAGTTAGACTTGACAGGCTGTGAGGCGGGAGGCGGTGGCGACCGGTAGAGAGTCGCTGATTGCAGCCATTACTAGTCAAAAAAATATGTCCCTGGATTTCATTTTAAATATCTGGTCACCTTAGCATAGGGTCCCCTCTAAAATCCATACAAGACCCGTATCCAAACATGCAGCTTGGCAGGTCAGGAAGGGGGAGGGGTGAGCAAGGGCACCCCTCCTCCTGAACCATACCAGGCCATAAGCCCTCAACATGGGGGGGGTGCTTTGGGGCAGGGGGCCCCCTCCCACCCCAAAGCACCTTGTCCCCATGTGGATGGGGACAAGGGTCTCTTTCTTTCCCACAACTCTGGTCGGTGGTTGTGGGGGTATGCAGGCAGGGGGCTTATCAGAATATGGAAGCCCCTTTTAACAAGGCGGCCTCCAGATCCACCCCCACCCATTCACCAAAAAAGTGTAAAAAAAAATGTTAAATAAATGTACATTTATGTAAATGATAATGTACTGGGTATGTAATGGGTACTCATTCACATGGGTGGGGGCTGGGATCTGGGGCCCCACGTGTTAACGGGGGGTTCCAGATTATGATAAGGCCCCTGCCCACATACCCCCACAACCACTGCCCAGGGATGTTGGGATGAGGCCCTTGTCCCCATCAACATCAAAGCAGCAACCCTCCCATGTTGAGGGCATGTGGCCTGGTATGGTTCAGAAGGGGGGTGCTTGCTCACTCCCCCCTTTCCTGACCTGCTAGGCTGCATGCTCGGATAAGAGTCTGTTATGTATTTTAAAGGGACCCCACGCCGTTTAATAGAAAAAAATTGTCGTGCAATTTTTTTCAAATATAGAGGAGGGAACCACCTTAGAGAATAAAATGATTCTCTCTATTGTTGCCAACATCCCAGAATTTGTAGGAAAGAAACCAAAAAGGGAAAGAGTACCCCCGGTACTAATGGGACTTTATAGGCGAATTGTATTCACAAAGAATTAGTAAAAATATGAGATTTATTAATATTTAAACATTTAAAAGCGTTGTAGTGGTGTGACATAACACCAACATAAGTGCAATAATACAGCATATATATATATATATATATATATATATATATATATATATATATATATATATAGTACCAGGTTCCAACATGGAGCTACATAGAGATGACAAGATGACATTTCTCTCGCAGCCTGCAGTTTTTTTAATAACTGCCGACCACCCTGCAAATTCTTGTGTTCCCCAAACGGGGCAAACAACCAATGTTCGGCCCGAACTGATCCTCGGGCCAAACTGTTTTCCCAACTCTAGTAGATTTAAACCACATTATGCTTGTACTGACTTTTAAAATCACAAATAAAAACCGCAATCTTGTGAAGTATAGAAAATATAATGTGCTTATATAGAGAAAGGGTAATACAGTATTTCCCTGGCTGAGTAGGTCCCGGCTCTAAAAGACTATAAAATAAAGTAAATGCAGTATGAAATACAATATTGGTGAAAATAGAAAAGAAAAAAATTGTTAAGTAGACATGCCGAGCTGTCTGGGAAGGGGGTGATTTATAGTGGAGAGTGCTGCACACACTTTGTGTGTAGCCAGTCGAAACTCCATGGAGTTCTGTCGGCATTGTCATGGTTATGCAGTAATGTTTGTCTGTCAGCTTACCTCTCCATGTGCTCAGATTAAGAGGCCAGCCACTCTCACCTGGCTGGCCTCTAAGCATGGCTCCACCCCAGGCCCTATAAGGGAACTCTATATTAACCTGTGCACTGTAATCCAACCGTGCTGATCAACATTGTGTGTTAGCCTTCGTGTGTGACTGGCTGTGTCTTTTACGTCTGATTTCAGTTACCGATCTTGGCTTGTTCTCAACTATACCTGCCTGCTTGTGACCCTGACCTTTTGGGTACTCCATGTTTTTTTTTTTTTATAAATTCTTTATTTATTTCAAAAGTTACGTTTACAGGATATTACATTTCAATATTATCAGAAAATTGGGAGTGCGGTGGATACAGACCTCCTCTTCCTCCTCCCACCTTTTATCCTATTTTCGTAATACTTTCCATTTTCCTCTCTATCTTTCTATATTTTATTACCCCTTGTCCCCCCTCCCCTTTTCCACCCACCCAGAAAAAAAAAAAAAAAACGGTGGAAGTTCCTGCTGGCCGTTCGCATCCCCCCATCCCCTTACCCCTCCCTGTACCTCACATAAGGAGCCCATGTCGCCTGGTATCTCTCATCTTGATCTTTCAGTGCCATTGTTAAATTTTCCATTTGTTGGATCTCTGCTACTTTTGCAAGCCATTGTGCTTTCAATGGGGGAGTCTCCTGTTTCCACATGGAGGGGATGCACGCTCTCGCAGCTATAATAAGGTGTCTTATCAACGAGTTTTTGTATTTTTCCAATGACAGTGGGATATCTAGTAATAGAACTGCCGATGGTCTATCCGTTAAGTTAATTCCTGTTATTATGTTAATTCTTTCCGTTATCATTTTCCAAAATTCCTGTATTTTCCTACATTCCCACCAGATATGCACTAGTGTCCCTTCTGCTTCAAGACATCTCCAGCAGATATCTGAAGTCTCTTGGTATATTCAGTGTAATACTGCCGGTGTTCTGTACCATCTCGTTAATATTTTATATCCACCCTCCTCATACTTACTTGCTACTGAAGCCTTATGTGTGAATCGAAGTATCCTGTCTTTTTGTTCTTGAGTAAATGTTAGTCCAAGATCTCTCTCCCATGCTAGTATGAACGTAAATTATTGTGGTCTGTCTAGCTTAATTAATGTTGCATAAAAGTAAGACAAAGAGTGTCTTATTGAGTTCCCATCTAGACATATCCGCTCAAATTTGGACGGGGGTCTCACTTCTGTAAAGGTATCTGCCTTTGTTCGGAGGAATGCTTCTAATTGAAGCTGCCTTAGAAAATCTAATTCTGGTATACCTTCTCTTTCAAACTCTCTCCTTGTCATTGTACATTTCTCAAAAGATAATCGTCTAATTCTACTTATACCCCTCTGTCGCAGGGCCTTAAACCTTGGGTCTGTCATTCCTACTTGAAAAGCCTTCGTACCTAAGATCGGTGTCAGAGGGCTTGGGTATTTTGACATCATCGTTCTTTCAAAAATCTTTTTAATAATCCGTCTGGTGGCTCCTATCATTGGATGTTTCTTTACCTCTGTTGTTATTTCACTATCTGGGATCCATACCATTCCTTCTAGTGGGACCTCTACTGTCGCTTGTTCCATTCTTATCCAAGGTTTTTTATTCCGCCCACACCACTCCACTACTTTAGTTAGGTGCGCTGCTTCCTGGTATTTTATTAGATCTGGGAATCCAATCCCTCCTTCTCCCTTAGGGAGTGCCAGAATAGATCTACTTACCCTAGCTGGTTTCCCTGCCCAGATAAATTTCAGGAATCTAGATCTTAGATCTCTTAAAAAACTTTGTGGAATCTTGATTGGTAAAGCCTGTATTAGATATAGAATTTTTGGAAGCACATTCATCTTTAATATATTTATCCGCCCAAAGCATGTAAATATTCCTTTGTCCCATCAATCTAAGTCTGATTTTATTCGCCTGGCCAACGGTACATGATTAACTTCGAATAGTCTATTCAGGTTCCCTGTTATCTTTGTTCCCAGATAGGTTATATGGGAGTCTGTCCACCTAAAGCCAAAATGAGTTTTAGTCTGCTCCAATATTTCCACTTTTACTTCTATTCCTAGTGCCTCTGTTTTCCCATGGTTAACTTTAAAGTTGGACAGACTTCCATATTCTCCTATTTCTGCCATTAGGGGAGGTAGAGAAATAACTGGGGATGGTATAAAAAAATTTAATCGTCCGCGTATACCGCCACTTTCTGTACCTCTTCCTTTGTTGCTACCCCCCTAATGTTTACGTTAGCGCGTATTTTCCTTAAGAAAGGCTCCATTGTCAAAACAAAAATTATGGGCGATAGTGGGCATCCCTGTCTTGTCCCGTTTCGAATATCGAATGGTTCAGATATTTTACCTTCTATTTTAACTTTTGCGCTTTGATGTGAATATAAATTCGTAAACCAGCTCATCATCCCTTCTCCTAATCCTATGTGTTGCAGCGTTGCTTTTAGAAACAGCCATTCCACGCGGTCAAACGCTTTTTCTGCGTCACTAGCTACTAATATCATTGGCTTTTTTTCTTTTTGAGCTAGATATATTGCATTTACCACTCGCTGTGTATTCTCTCTTCCCTCCCTGCCTGGTATAAATCCCACTTGGTCTGGATGTATCAGGTCTGGTATACATTCTATTAACCTTTGGGCTAAAATTTTTGTAAATACCTTTAGGTCCACGTTCAGCAATGATAGCTGGCACATTGAGAGGGATCTTTCCCTTCTTTTGGAATGACTACTATATGTGCCAGCAGTGTTTCATTTGGTATTTTTTTTCCTTCCCGCAGGGAGTTAAAGGCTGCTATAAATCTATGTGCTAGTTTCTCCGAAAACATCCTATAATATGTTAAACTAAACCCGTCAGGGCCTGGTGCTTTGCCCAATTTTAGTGTTTTTAGGGCATCCGAAAACTCCTTTATCGTAATTGGTTCGTCTATTTTCTTTGCTATATCTTCCGATATTTTTGGCATCAGAGTGTCTTTAATATATTCCCTGGCTTTTTCTAGTTTCTCATGTTCCTTCTCTACGGTCATTTTATCCTCTAACTGATATAGTTTCTCATAATATTTCTTAAAGCAATTTACGATTTCTTGCGGAGTATTAACCATTTCGCCATTAGATGTCTTAATTTGCGTAATATGATTACCTGTATGCACTCCTTTCAGAGCATTTGCTAATGTTCTACCTGGTTTGTTCCCAAACTCATAAAATGTTCTTCTCCCCCTTGTTAGTTTAGCTTTAGCCTTGTCTATCAGCAACATGTTCAATTTTTCTCGAGTCGCATCTAATTCCTGTTCTATTGCTTGAGCCTGGGATTTTTTATGTACAGTTTCAAGCTCCCCCACTCGTTTAAACATTGTGTCTATCTGTTCGTTTAACATCTTTTTCCTATGTGCCCCCATTGCAATGAGGTTACCTCTCATTACGCATTTGTGCGTTTCCCACAGACAGAAAGGGGTGGTTTCCTCTGTATCATTTGTCTCAAAAAAAATTCTAATTTTTCCCTTATTTTCTCTTCGTACTTCCTGTCTTTCAGTAGTGTATCGTTTTTTTTCCAATGCCATTCCTTCTTATCATCGGCTCCCCATTTTATTGTACAGTCTGTTGGAGCATGGTCTGAGAGTGAGAAAGTTCCAATATTGGCATCCACTAGAGATGTCGCTAAATTTTGTGGGATAAAGACATAATCGATTCTAGTGTATGACCCGTGTCTAGCTGCGTAGAACGTGTAGTCCCTCTCCTGTGTATGAATCATCCTCCAACTATCGATCAATTGTTATTCTTGTAGGAGTTTTTTAGCTTTCCTTAGTTCAGTGTTTCTCAATTCCAGTCCTCAGGCCCCCACAACAGGTCAGGTTTTCAGGATTTCCATTATTTTGCACAGGTGATTTAATCAGTTTCACTGCCTTAGTAATCACCACAGCCTTTTCATCTGAGGGAAATCCTGAAAACCTGACCTGTTGGGGGGGCCTGAGGACTGGAATTGAGAAACACTGCCTTAGTTTAATGTATGACAGATGAGAGACACCTTTCAACGTGTCCTTTATAGGATCCAGGGCTAGATTCAGGTCTCCCCCTATCACCAGTATGCCCTCCCTATGTTGGTGGACCATTTGTAAACATGATTCCAGATAATTTATCTGATCAATGTTTGGTAGATAAATATTCACCAACGTGGTCTTCTGTTGGTTTAATATTCCTTTCACTATTAGCAGACGTCCCACTTCATCTTTAATCACTTCAGATTCCTTCCACACCACTTGTTTAGATAACAAGATAGCTACCCCGCATGATTTCGAATTTTGTGATGTGCTATGGTATACTATTGGGAACCTATGATTTTTCAGTTTCGGGGTTTTTCCCCTCTTAAAATGAGTTTCTTGTATAAAGATGACCTGTGACTTCAGTCTCTGTTCTTCTGATAATAGTCGCACTCTTTTTTCGGGGATATTCAACCCTTTAACATTATACGAGGTAAATTTTATTTTCGACATTTTATAACCTACCCCTAGGATTGGCTGTCTCGAGGGGGGGGGGGGGGGGGGGAACGTCGGCCAGCAAAAAAAAAAAACCTTTCCCCCTCCGCAAGGATTGACTTCTCGCGTCTGTAGTCTCCCGGTGTCCCTCAGAGACCGGGCCGCCACAGAGAGAGCGAAAAAAAAAAAAATGAACACCCAAAACGCCTCCGGCTTGTCCTCCACCCGGAGGAGAGGCGTTTATCATGGGGGTGCTGTAGAGCAGGGCAGTGCTAGTGCCCGGCATCCTTATCCATGGACCTCTATTTTCTTTACCCTATATTTAACCAACTTTCTCTCTTCTTTATCTCATTTTCTAATTTTTTTTTTTTTCCCTTTTTTTTTCTTCCCTTTCCCCATATGTTTCTTTCATTTATCTCTTTGCACTCTGTTTATCCCTTGTTCTCCCTTTCCCCTCCCCCTCTTTATATTGCTTCGGTTTCTCTTGGGCTGTTTCCTTCCCCCCCTTTTTTCCATCTTTTCATCTAACCATTGTACTCCCATATCTCCTTTATACCAGAACAATACTATATATATCTTCAACATGTTTAACCATATTCTTATAGTTCAGATAATTTCACATCAAGATCTTCTGTATTATTCCTTATATTATCATATAAGCTATCTCCTCCCCTCTCCCCTACCCCCACCTGGTACTCCCCCCCCCCCCTTATACCACCGTTCCCATCCGTCCGTCCCCCCCTTCCCCTCATCAATACCTTGAAATCCTATCATTTATGTGACCCAGGTCTCAAACCCCCTCCCCCCTCCCCCCTTTACCCACCCGTTATTACCCGTGTACTTTACCTCTTAATTCCCCCCCCCCTTCCCCCCCCTTCTCCCCTTGTGAGTCAACGAAACCATAGGTCCTATTCCGAATTATCTGTGTTCTTATTAACCTACTTCCTTGATATCCTTCCCCCCTTTAAGTTAAATTTAAATTACTCTTCCCTCCCTCCTCTCTTATCTCTCTCCCTTTAACTACCCCTATAACACTCCCCACCCTCTTATCCCACCCATTTCTACAATCCCACAAAAGCTAGTGATTCTCAGTGTTAACCTTCTGCTATCCTATTGATAGCGTTCTTACAATTATCAAGAATACCAACACCCTGTGATAGTGCAAATCCACAATGCAAGAAAAAACAAAAAAAAACATTCGCCTTTTAAGCAAATAAGATCTAATAGAGGTTTCATTCTCCTTCTTCTAGCTCTCGTCTGACGGCTTATGTCGGGAAACACTTGAATTGTATCTTTGTGTATTTCCATCGGTCCTTTTTGCCAGGCCTCTCTCATTATCGCCTCTTTTATCCTAAAAAAATGCACCCTGCAGAGCACATCTCTCGGGGATTCTTGTGTCAGGTTACGATCTGTAGGGATCCTGTGCACCCGATCTAGCTCAATTTGATTATCTGGTGGATTACCCAGTATCTTGTTAAGAATGCTCGACACTCTCCCACTTAATTCAGCTATAGTGACGGCCTCTGAGATACCTTTGATCCGTATATTATTCCTCCTGTTTCTATTTGTAACTGTAGTGTTACCAGTCTCTGATGTTGTAATGTGATTACTTCCTCCAGTTTATCTACTCGGCGGCCTCAGTTAGTCCTTGTGCTGCTGTACAGCTTAGAACCTTCTTGTCTAAGTTTTCAGTGTTTTGCCGTATATCTTCCATTTCTATCCTCAAAGGGCCCAGCCATTTACTCATCAGCTCTTGTATGTCATCTTTAGTGGGGAGGGAGTTTAACAGTTTTTTAATTTCAATAGTTTTTATTAGGATTTAACACATAATACAGACATAGTGCAAGTATTCAGATTCTCCACATCGCAGTGTGGGGGAGACATCCAGCTTTACAGTGCGTTTACACGACATACGTACATACTAACAGGTCTATAGATCATCCACAACAAAAACATGTAGGAGTATGTATGCCACAGGTATATAGTCACCGCCCCATCAGGGAAAGATAATGCACTTTACTAACGGATGTCATGTATCATTAACCAACAATAACCAAGAAGTACCAATAAGTGCTTATTGATCAAAAGGGAGAGAGAAACTAAAGTAGAGAAAAGGATGGGAGAATAGAGAGAAGAGAAGAGGAAGAAAAGGAAGAAAAAAGAGGGAGAAGAGGAAGAAGAAGAAGGAGGAGCCGCATCTAGACCGAAGTAAGGAGTTTACAGTACAGATATAGATCATCAATGAGTACCAGTTGAAATGGAGGGGACACATATTTAGTTAATTGTTGTACCAGTTATTCCAAAGCTCCCAACATTTACCTACGCCAGACCTGCCTCCCATACCAGAGTCAAACATTTGTTCATAAGTTCCATGCGTATGGATTATTTGCACAGTTTCGGCCAGGCCTGGAGATGACAAGTCTCTCCAGTGCCTAACCAAAGCTAGTCTAGCCGCCATTAACACATGGGACAGCAAGGATCTTAGATGGTGTGGCACTGAGTCCATCTCCAGGGAAAGCAATGCCATCCCCGGCCTTGGGTCCAGAACGAGACCTGTCACTTGTCGTATCAGCTTGAATACAGAATTCCAGTATTGAGAAATTCCAGGACATGCCCAAAGCAGATGATACAGTGTGCCAGTATTCCCGCACATCCTCCAACAAAGGGAGGATCCTCCAGGGGAAAACTTGGAAATATGGTAGGGTGTAAGATACCATCGCAGCAGGAGTTTTTGATACAACTCCCACAGGTTGGCACTCCTAGTGGATGAATATGTGACCTTGAGGGCTAATTGCCACTGGTCCTCCAAATACACTGTATTGAAATCTTTCTCCCATGCTCTCATATTGAAATTCTTTTGAAACACACATTTATTTTGCAAAAGGGAGTAGAATAAAGAGATGCCTTTCACTTTCGGTGACTTGGACAGGTAGTACTGGGAGATCTGCCACGGGAGAGAGACAGAGGTCTTCTGAAATGTTTTCAGGAGGTGGCCTATTTGTAGATACTTGTAGTGGTCGGTGGAAGGTATCGCTAATTCTAATTGGAGGGTTCTAAAGGTCTTGATAGCAGGCCCAACATATAGATCCCCGATATTCAACCCCCCCTCCCGATCCCACGTGGAGAGGGACAAATTGGGAATGAGCAGTGACAATGCTGATATGGGGATCTGCAACGGTAAGGATCTCTGCTCAGGGAATGAGTGCAGCACTAGTGACCTCCAGGTAGCTATTGAGCTATGAATTGTCGGACTCATCATGGAAGATGGGCGGGGGAGGGAGGTACTGGACAGTAAGTAATTATGCAAGTTTCCCCCTGGGACCTGATGGCTCTCTAGCATGGACCAAAGACTAGGTGTCGTGGATGGAAACCAACCTTTCAGCTGGGCGAGAATGGATGCAGAATGGTAATCTCTAATATGCGTGTGTCCTATCCCCCCTGCTGATCTATGCTTGATTATCTTGCTAAATGCACAGCGGGCCCTCTTACCATTCCCACAGGAACTTATTGATCAGGGATTGCAAGGAAGAAAAGAAGGAGGCTGGGGCTGGTTCTAAAGATGTAAATGATTTGTGGGAGGATTTGCATCTTGAAGGCCGCTAGGCGGCCAGACCAAGAGAGTTCAAATCTTGCCAGGTTGTTTAACTTAGAGGGAAGTGACTGTAAGAGGGGGTAGTCATTTTCTTTAACCAATTCAGAAGATTTAGGAGTGAGAGTGAGACCTAAATACGAGACCCCCTTTTCTCTCCAAACATATGGGAATCTCGAGCTCAAGGATCGTTGAAGCTCTGGAGGAATACCTATTCCCAGGATGTAGGACTTGGTGTCATTGACCTTGTAGTAAGACACTGATGAGAATAATTTTAGTACTTCCTGAACTGATACCAAAGAGTTTTCCACATCTGTAAGCATCAGGATGATATCATCCGCGAAGAGGCTTATAGTGTGCATTGAGTCCCTGCTTCTAATACCCTTAATCTGGGGATGCGATCGAATGTACGAGGCCAGAGGCTCCATAAGGAGGTTAAATATAAGCAGGGATAATGGGCACCCCTGTCGAGTCCCATTAGTGATATTGAACGAAGAAGATAGCATGCCGGATATATATACTTGTGCTGAGGAATTGGTATAAAGTGCCATTATTGCAGAATGGATTTCGCCCATAAAACCAAATTTGGTAAGAAATTTTGTCAAGTATTCCCAGTGTATCCTATCAAACGCCTTCTCTGCATCCAAAGCGAGGAGCAGAGAAGGCGTTTTGGCCCCATTTACTGCATGAATTACATTTTATCAGACGTCTTGTTGCATCTGCCTCCCATTCGTGAACCCTGATTGATCCATATGGATCAGGGATGGCAATAGATCCACCAACCTATTTGCGATGAGCCTGGCATAGAGCTTCAGATCGCTGTTCAACAAGGAAATCGGCCTGAAGTTCTGTGGTGTGGTTGGGTCCTTCCCTGGTTTTGGAAGTGCCACGATAAGAGCACGGAGCATCTCAGCCGGGAAGGAGGAGGAGGAGACAGCTGCATTATATACCTTGGATAAGTAGGGAGCTAAATCAAATTTAAAGGATTTAAAATACTCCCCAGTGAACCCATCAGGTCCCGGAGATTTGTTGATAGGAAGGGAGTCAATGGCTGTGAGAATTTCTTGGATTTCAAAAGGTGAGTTAAGTTCTGCTAACTGGGACGGTGTAACTCGGGGGAGATTGACCTGATCTAACAAGTTTGTTATCATGGAGTCGGTAGGTTGAGTCGTCGTTCGGTCATCTCGCAAGTTATAAAGGGAATTGTAATAGCAACTAAACGCATCTGCTATGGCCTGTGGATGATATAACTTTTCCCCAGTGAAAGGATGTAAAATGTAAGGTACTTTGGTCTTGTATCTAATCCCTCTAAGGCGGTTGGCTAACAGTTTCCCGGCCTTATTGCCACTAACATAATACTGCATCTTGAGGCGTTTGGTTGCAAGGTCAAAATTATCCAGTAGAACCAGTCGCAAGTCATACCTGAGCTGCGATAGTTGGGCAGATAATGCCGGGGAGGTGTCTTTCTTATTCTGAACCTCTAGGGAATGAATTTTGGTTAGCAAGTCTTGTATACGCTGTCTCCTCCTTCTCCGCACCCCAGCACCCATTTTAATCAGCACTCCCCTCATATATGCCTTATGGGCATTCCAAAGAGTCATAGGGCTAGCAACAGAGTCAGCATTATTAGCAAAAAAAGTAGACAGTTCTTCCTGCAGCAAGGCCCTAGAGTCCCCATCCTTGATCAGCCTCGAGTTGGACCACCAGACGAAACATGAATTCACGCCTGGCGAGTCGGCAACCGACAGCGTCACCGAGGCATGGTCAGACCACGTAATGTCATTAATTTTAGATGCAGAAAGTTTGGGTAACAGCCACTTGTCTGTAAGAAATAAATCCAGCCTGGTGTAGACTTGATGACTAGATGAAAAAAAGGAAAAGTCCCTCTCTGATCCATTGAGGCATCTCCAGACGTCGTAGAGTTCTTGTGTATGCAAAAGTGGTTGTAACGAAAGGCGATGTCTATTTGAGCAGGACGTCGAGTCTACTAGCGGGTCAGGAGGGAGATTAAAATCTCCGCAGAGGAGAAGATAGCCCTGTGTCCTCCTCTGCCTAGGGGATAAGCCAAAGGTCGGGGCAACTAGCACACAAGGATTAAACATGGGTATTCCATGTTTAATCCTTGTGTGCTAGTTGCCCCGACCTTTGGCTTATCCCCTTACTATCCTTCTGTAGCCTACTGTGAGCGTGAGCTGGGAGACTCTGGGGGCCGCGACCTGGAGCCAGTTTCAGCCCAGTCCATCCTCACCACTAGAGGCTCTGGTGAACACCTGCTGGCTCTTAGACTCCGCACCCTGGGGAATCTAGTGCTCTAGCTCCCTGTGGGATCTGTGTTGGTTCTCCAGTGGACCTGCCTTCCTTAACCACCCAGAGTCCCATCCACAGCAGTCAGCCGTAGGGTCCACTACCGTAGCGGTGCACTCCTGACCTCAGCGGTGTGCATCTGTCATCTGGCCTCAGGTGATCAGACAGGCATGCTAGTACGCATATTGGGCTACCTCCAGCCCATTAGTCCATGATATGATCACTTGTAAGCATTGTACTTGCTGTCTCTGCCCCCATTTGCTTGATTAGGTCAGGTGAAAAATGTTTAATAAAGAAAAGAGGGCGCACCAGCTTTGTGCATTCTCCTTTCATAAGTTTATTACAAAACAAATTAAAAACTACTCACAAGCATGTGAAAGAAAACCACAATGTGAAAGCCTTCAAGTGATAGCAATCGGTCTCCACATGATGAAGGAGAGGACGTAAGGACCACTGCTGACTGACACATTTCGAAGGATTACCTTCTTCCTCAGAGCCTAGCTATGGAAAACTGGTAATGTGGGATTGCTCAAGTCATGAGGAAAGGGGCTGTTTTCGCTAGCTGGTATGGAAGCAGTTGAATTTGGCATACCAACACTGGGCATGTGGGAGATTTTGGGACATTTTTTTCTTATGCTCCAGTAAAAAGCTGACATGGGGAATTTGTTACTGAAGACAGTGGGGTGGGCAATGGCGACTGCTGTTTTGAGTTTCAAGGCTCCCTCTGGTAAAGGTTGGGCAGGCTATGGCCATCGATTGAAGACTCGCAACATCCTTCCCAGTTGCCAATATTTTTACCCAGCTTGCTTTGCCATCCCTTCTTCCGACTCCAAGTCAGGAGCTGGAAGAAGGGGACATTTTTCCTGCTCTTTACTGTGTATAAGTCGGGACACCAATCCCTTTGCTTAGCCCAGTGTATTATACCATTCATGAATAAGCAATTGTTTCCAGAGTTGTAAAATTTTGTGTTGTCTTAAAACAAATCTTTCCTTTTCACAGCTATGATTACAGGTCACAAGCTGCAGTAAGTGGGATCCTTGGCATCCCTAAATTGTTTGTGGAGACCTACACTCGCATACACACACACATAAATACTCTCTTTTACAAAAGTTTTATTGTCATACAAACCAACAGTTCAGGTATACAATAGAGTGTGATAGCATACAATATACAAAGCAAATCTGGAACCGAAAGCCCTCACCAGCATAAAGGAAGCATGAGCCACATACATACTCTCATACACTCACATACACACACTGTAGAAGTTGGGAGGAGGCGCAGGTAGGGAATCTGAATTCTTGGAATCTTTGGGCTATGTAAACCCAAAATCTGTAATCAATATTACATACAAATACAAATGGATCTGCACTTACTTAAGTAAGGCATACCAAGCACATCTTTTTTCTGGATAGTGATAAAGAAATACAAGACCAACAATGGAGGTTGCGAAATAACTCTGAGTGCAGTGTGACCTTCCTTATTCTCATAGAGTTGGTCAATGCATACCGGAGAGTGCGGTCCCTGATGGGAGGGAAGGTGGTGGCAGCAGTCAAAGGGTTGCTTGTTTGATGAATTGCACTGAGCAGTATTCACTTTATTAAGATTGTTTGTGGTCACGATTTCAGCACTTGTACACTTTAAGAACTATTGCACTTTAAAGATCAACTGATTGTTAAAATACTTTTTTTTTTGACTATTTATTTATTATCTGATGATGATTTAGGCATTTTGGACACTATTAGCTGGATTCACGTAGGGCGGCGTATTTTTGAGCCGGCGTATCGTATTTACGCTACGCCGCCGTAAGTCAGAGAGGCAAGTGCTGTATTCACAAAGCACTTACCTCCTAAGTTACGGCAGCGTAGCGTAAATGGGCCGGCGTAAGCGCGCCTAATTCAAATTGTGAAGAGGTGGGCGTGTTTTATGTAAATAAACCATGACCCGACATGATTGACAGTGAAAGTACGCCGCAAGGACTTATTGGTTTCGACGTGAACGTAAATTACGCCCAGCCCTATTCACGGACGACTTACGCAAACGACGTAAAATTTTCAAAATTCGACGCGGGAACGACGTCCATACTTAACATTGGCTAGGCCAGCTTTTTGTTGGACTAACTTTACGCCTGAAAATGCCTTACGTAAACGCTGTATCTTTACTGCGACGGGCAAGCGTACGTTCGTGAATAGGGGTATCTCGCTGATTTACGCATTCTAGGCGTAAATCAGCGTTCACGCCCCTAGCGACCGGCGGAACTAGACAGCTAAGATACAACGGCGCAGGCAGTCGTATCTTAGCTACATTTAAGTGTATCTCAATTTGAGAATACACTTAAATGTACGACGGCGCAGATTCAGAGTTACGACGGCGTATCTACTGATACGCCGGCTTAACTCTTTCTGAATCTAGCTATATAGCACTTTAATATAGAATGTATATAGAATTGTTTGCATTAATCACTGGGTAAGCACAGCTTCTTCCATAGGTGTGTGCAGCATATTGCATTAGGTTGTGGACACCAAAGCTCAAACACACAGGCTTGTGTGTATATATATATAGCAGTACCTTGCAAAAGTATTCACCCCCTTGGCATTTTTTGTGTTTTGTTGCTTCACAACCTGGAATTAACATGGATTGTTTGAGAATTTGCATCATTTAATTTACAGAACATGCCCATAACTTTAAAGATTTTTTTTTATTATTGTGAAGCAAACAACAAATAGGACAAAATAACAGAAAAAGTCAATGTGCATAACTATTCACCCCCCTTAAGTCAATACTTTGTAGAGCCACCTTTTGCAGCTATCACAGCTCTAAGTTGCTTTGAATAAGTCTCTTTGAGCTTGCCACTTCTTACAACTGGGGTTTTTGCCCATTCCTCCTTTCAAAACTGCTCCAGCTCCTTCAAGTTGGATGGTTTGCACTTGTGAACAGCAATCTTTAAGTCTGACCACAGATTTTCTATTGGATTGAGGTCTAGGCTTTGACTAGACCATTCCAACACATTTACATGTTTCCCCTTAAACCACTCAAGTGTTGCTTTAGCAGTGTGTTTGGGGTCATTGTCCTGCTGGAAGGTGAACCTCCATCCTAGCCTCAAATCGCACACAGAGGGGTACAGGTTTTGCTTAAGAATATCCCTGTATTTAGCACCATCCATCTTTCCCTCAACTCTGATCAGTTTCTCAGTCCCGAATGCTGAAAAACATTGGGGTAGATTCAGAGAGCAATTGCGCCTGCGTATCCATAGATACGCAGCATAATTGCTAAGTAGTGCCGGCATATCTACTTTCTGTATTCAGAAAGCTAGATACGCCGACTTTAGCCAAAGCTACGACTGGCATAAGTCTCTTATGCCGTCGTATCTTAGGGTGCATTCTGACGCTGGCCGCTAGGTGGCGCTCCCATAGATGTCAGCGTAGAGTATGCAAATTACATACTTACGCCGATTCACGAACGTACGTGCGCCCGGCGGTAGTTTTTTACGTCGTTTGCGTACGCCGTTTTCGCCGTAAGGCTGCTCCTGCTATTAGGAGGCGCAGCCAATGTTAAGTATGGACGTCGTTCCCGCGTCGCGATTTGAAAATTTTACGTCGATTGGCGCTGGACGCCATTTACGTTCACGTCGATACCAATGACGTCCTTGCAACGTCAATTACCGCAATGCACGTCGGGAAATTTTAGGGACGGCGCATGCGCAGTACGTTCGGCACGGGAACGCGCCTAATTTAAATGATCCACGCCCCCTACGGGATCATTTGAATTACGCGCGCTTACGCTGGCCCCTTTTACGCTACGCTGCCGCAACTTTACAGGCAAGTGCTTTGTGAATCAAGCACTTGCCCGTAAAACTTGCGGAGTAGTAACATAAATGTCATTTGTTACGCTGCCGCAGTTTTGCGTGCCCCTACCTGAATCTGGCCCATTGTTCTTTGGGTGATGAGATGTGTTGGGTTTGCGCCAGACATAGCATTTTTTTTATGGCCAAAAAGTTCAATTTCAGTCTCATCAGACCAGAGCACCTTCCGCCATTTTTTTTTTTTTTTTGCTGAAAGTAATGGCTTTCTTCTGGCCACTCTGCCATAAATCCCAACTCTACAGAGCGTACAGCTTATTTTCGTCCTATGTACAGATACTGCAGTCTCTGCTGTAGAACTCTGCAGCTCCTCCAGGGTTACCTTAGGTCTCTGATTATTTCCCTCCTTGCCCGGTCCATGAGTTTTGGTTTGCGGCCATCTCCTGGCAGGTTTGCTGTTGTGCCATGTTCTTTCCATTTGGTTATGATTGATTTGATGGTGCTCTTAGGGATCATCAAAGATTTGAATATTTTTTTATAGCCTAATCCTGACTTGTACTTCTCAACAGCATTGTCCCTTACTTGTTTGGAGAGTTCCTTGTTCTTCATGGCAGTGTTTGGTTAGTGGTGCCTCTTGCTTAGGTGTTGCAGCCTATGGGGCCTTTTTAAAAAGGTGTTGTAACGGTCACCACCGTTTACGACCTTCCATTCCATCCAAGACAGCTTATAGACACTCCACCATCAGGCAACCGAACACGACCCATAAGAATCCCCCCCAGAAACGAGACACACAGCTCTGTTTGAGGTTTAAAACAGGGACTGAATCTTTATTATCTGCACATGGTAATACATTCCTCTTCAAAATACATCCCTCCCACCCTTGGGAAACAGGGTGGGTTAAATTGTCCAATGACAATGGTGATACAGGTCAGGTGTGTTCAAACTTCTCCTTCGGTAAACAGTCTTAGCAGGGGGGGTTGCTGGAGTGATTCCCCCCCCTTTCCTCACAGCAAGACACTTAAACATCCCATAATAGGTATGCAGACTGTCTACCAAGCTCCAATCCACATAGCAGACTTAATTACCACAATAGACAATGGAATACAATCACACCCCACCCCTTTCATCACAGCAAGCTGACTAGTATATAAGAAGGCCAGTATGGTGGCCTGAGTTTATGGGAGGAGACCGGAGGGTATTTAAGCAGCCCACTCACACATGCTCTTTGTCGGTTCAGTGTGCAGTACTACACGTCACTGGGCCGACTCTTCCCAGTTCACCTCATGTCCGTGAGTCTGCGCATTCAATCGCATTCGACATCGCAAGCGCTTTGCGGCTTCTCCCTTCATGGTCTTCGCCGGCGGTTCCCGCTTACTGTCGCAGGTAGGATTCAAACCTTTTCGTATCTTGTGCAATCTTACAATTCGTTATGCTTCCTATCCTGCATCCCTTTTGGGAAAAAATCTGCCTAAGTTACTTTTGCTTATGTTCCAACATCATTCGGCTCAGGCGTAGTACATTTGTAACCTTCTGCCAAACATACGATTCATTTGTAAATCCATTTGGAGATTGACATGTGTTTGTATGGGTTCTTTGGCAGATTGAGGTGGTAATTGGACTCACATGGTGCCTTCTCTGCACTTGATTAGCCTGGGGGGATGGGTGGTTGGTAGGTGTTCGGTTTCAAAGCAAGGGGTAGCATACACTCTACAACCAATTTGTATCAGATTCGTTCAATACTCCTTACTATCAATTCGTATCGGATTCATTTCATGCATTTTACAACCATTTTGTATCAGATACATTGCATACTTTCTACCGTTGTCATTCATTGTTTCCCCCATGTCGTGTGTTTTAGTTCCCGCAGCGGAACTTACGAATTGCTTGTACACGGCTCTTCTCTCTCATTTATTTACCAAAGTTATTGCCTGTGTGTCATGCATGGCACCACACCACACTCTTGGGATGTGTTGCACCTCCACTCCAGTCCAAAGCAAACCCAGTCGCACGTTCACTGTCCCAGGTAGGATTCGTTAGCTTGTTTGTCATGTCAAATTCGTGGCCACTCATGGTGTCACCTGTACCATATGTTTGGTTCCCGCAGTGGAGCTTACAAAGCATTGATACGCACTTCTCGTGTTCTATTTTCTACACCAAACCTTGTTGTTTTGCCCCATGCACGGCATCACGCTACACGTTCCCGACATGTTTCACTCCAGCCACAGTCCGCCGCAAACTCACTCGCATGGCCCACTGTCGCAAGTAAGATTTGTTATTACATTCTTTATGTTCTATCAATTTGCTACCATTCGTTGTCTCCCATATCGTTCATTAGTGGCCCCTATGGAACCTACGATTCAAACAGGCGTTGTCCTTCTACCTTATACTGCTTGCTTAAGGTACAAACAAACCAGGTGTTTCTATCCTTTCTCAGTAACCCAATTCTTATTGATTGAGACCTTGCAACCATGCAAATCATCTCAGCAGTCTGATACCCTTGCTGAGACCCTTGCAACACATGACCCTTACAAAAAGCAAAAAAAAAAAGAGAAAAAAAATATAAAAGTGCAGAAAAAAAAAAAAAAGCCACCACACAATCTCAGCCCCGCAACCTGACACCTGTTGAGACCGTTGCAACGACGCAAAATTCGTCTTCGCAGCCTGACACCCTTGTTGAGACCCTTGCAAACGCAATACCGTCTCAGCAGCCCCACACTCATGGAGACTCTTGCAAGCACAGAAAATTGTCTCAGCAGCCTGACACCCTTGCAAACGCAATACCGTCTCAGCAGCCCCACACTCATGGAGACTCTTGCAAGCACGCAAAATTCGTCTCCGCAGCCTGACACCCTTGTTGAGACCCTTGCAAACGCAATACCGTGTCAGCAGCCCCACACTCATGGAGACTCTTGCAAGCACACAAAATTGTCTCAGCAGCCTGACACCCTTGTTAAGACCCTTGCAACACATGACCCTTACAAAACGCAAAAAAAAAAAAAAAATATGCAAAAAAAAAAAAAAAAGCAGAAAAAAATTAATTGTCACCACACAATCTCGGCCCAGCAACCTGACACCTGTTGAGACCATTGCAACCATGCAAAATCGTCTCAGCAGCCTCACACCATTGTTGAGATCCTTGCAAACGCAATACCGTCTCAGCAGCACTACACTCATCAAGACTCTTGCAACCACACAATACCATCTCAGTAGCCTCACACCATTGTTGAGACCCATGCAAACGCAATACCATCTCAGCAGCCCTACACTCATCAAGTCCCTTGCAACCACGCAATACCATCTCAGCAGCCTCACACCATTGTTGAGACCCTCGCAAACGCAATACCGTCTCAGCAGCCCCACACTCATCAAGACCCTTGCAACCACGCAATACCGTCTCAGCAACCTTACACCATAGTTCAGACCCTTGCAAACGCAATACCGTCTCAGCAGCCCCACACTCATCAAGGCCCTTGCAACCACGGAATACCGTCTCAGCAGCCTCACACCATAGTTCAGACCCTTGCAAACACAATACCGTCTCAGCAGCCCCACACTCATCAAGACTCTTGCAACCACGCAATACTGTCTTGAGCAACCTCCCACTCGTCAAAGACCTTTGTGACCATACAGTCTCGCCCCAGCAACCTGGCATTCATTGAGACCCTTGCAGCCAGACAAATCATCTTTGGCCTCATGTACACTGCTGTTGGTAAAAAAAAAAAATGGGTTCAGACGGATGTTCAGAGGCATTCGAAACGCATTCTAAACGCCAATGCCTGTAACAGCTTGTAAACACTGCCAGATGCGGTAACTCATGTTTACCAGCGTTTCATTCACAGTCGTTTTCATAAAAAAATTAAAATAAAGGGGAATATTGTCTCAGCAACTTGACACTCATTTGAGACCCTTGCTAAATGTAATATTATCTCAGCTACCTCACACCCTTCTAGACCTTTGCAACCACACAATCTCATCTCAGCAACCTGACACCCGTTCAGACCTTTGCAGCCATACAAAGTCATCTTAGCAACCTGACACTCATTTGAGACCATTGCAAATGCAATATCGTCTCAGCAACCTGACACCCATTTAGACCCTTGCAGCCATACAAAGTTGTCTCAGCGGCCGACACTCATTTGAGACCATTGCAAATGCAATATCGTCTCAGCAACCTGACACCCATTTAGACCCTTGCAGCCATACAAAGTTGTCTCAGCGGCCGACACTCATTTGAGACCATTGCAAAACGCAACATCGTCTCAGCAACCCCTCACTTGTTGAGACCTGTGCAACCACACCATGCCATCTCAAAACAAACCTCATAATCATCGAGACCTTTGCAACCACGCAATATCGTCTCAGCAAACCAGACAGACCCTTGCAACCACCAATACCATCAAACCTTCATACTCAAGGCCCCTGCCACCACACAATATCGTCCCAGCAACCTGACACTCACTGACACCCTTGCAACCGCACAATATTGTCTGCAGTAGTATAAAACACTTAGCGGCACGCACCTACGTGCAAACCCGAATACAAACTAAACTTGCAAACACACCTCAGTGACAAACAATCAGCCACACAAACACACAGTGGCACCCAGTTGGCCATTCATCTTCAGTGGCACGCGGGCCACTCATCTTTTCTCAGTTTTTTCCCTGCGGTTAGTTCAGGTTTTCATCCAGCACTAGCGAGTGCACGTTGGCCTGCGAGTGCACGTTGGCCTGCGAGTGCATGTATATCGTCTTGTTGAGCACCTGTGTATTGTCTTGATTTTCTCACACCAATGCAAGATCCAGTCCAAGTTCTCAAACTAGACCAAGCATCAGTAGCAGACTTAGCTATGTGGGACAACTTCCCCACCTGATAGAACATCATTTCAATCTTCACCCCGGCAGTGTCAGCCGAGCCACCAAAGGCTTTTGCAGCCATTTTTAGGCCGCCACTGGTTCTCCAAAACTTGGCCCCCAGAAATTCTCTTAAATTTTTGCTTCACCCAGTCTTCATCACGCCTCGTGCTGCACCCCATCGTGGCAGCTGCCCAGGTCTGGGACCACACTTGAACAGGACAGACACTGTTCTTCACCACAGACAATCAGGCCTCAGCCGACATCATCAATTAAGATAGATCTAAGTCACTCCCCATCACTTCCTGCGCAGGCTCGCGCAGCTGTCACTCCGTCACCAGTTAATATCTTATGTAGACCTTTTCCAGGCAAATGCAAAAAGCAGCTGATGCGCTTTCCTATTCCAACCTTGGAATGGATGTTTTTTCCAGCAAGAGCCTGGAGCCGACCAAACAACTATCCCTGTCCCACCATGGACATTGCTGACGATGGACTGAAGTCGCATCTCGCCAACGCAATCCAACTTATTAACCACTCCTTGGCACGCAACACACTGAAGGCCTATCGCACTGCTTGGAACACTAATCGCAAATTTTTGGCCCCTTGCCCCGGAGCAGCAATAGGCAACGTTGGACACATCCTAGCCTTCATATCGTATTGCCACATGCAGCTGACCATTTCTCAATACTATCACGCCATATCTAGATGGCATCCAGCATTTCCTGTCCCTGCAGGACCCCAGTAAACCGTCAGTATTCTCGAGCCCATGCAGTCAAGTCCCTCCTACAGGGCATACAGAAGCACCAACCTGTAGTCAGTGGCAAGCGCCTACCTTTCAAGAGTCCCCTCTTTAGGGACATGTCTAAAATCCTTACTCGTTCCCTGTTTAGGGCTTTGCCCAGTCTAGTCACCCAAACAGCCATCTACCAGGCCTTCCACGGTTCCCTACAACCTAGTGAATTTAGTCAGCTGCTCCGGCAGTCACACACTGCTCCGACGCCACCTGAATCGCTTTCGAACCACTACACTCTCACAGTCTGCAAACGCAACAAACAGGCCCCTGGGGTTGATATCAACCTGTTTCAGACTGACAACGCCTGACGCCCAGTGACGGTGCTCGACCCACTACTGCTCCATCTACCCAGCCAATCTGATGGTAGCTCGTTGCTACCCTTTCTAAACCAGCACCCTGAGTGTCAGCCAGTGTGTCAAGCATGTCAGAATCCTCCTAAGTAACTTGGGCTTCAAACCCCAGTCAGTTCTCTGGACATTCTTTCTGAATTGGAGCAGCCTCAGTTGCCTCCCAACAGGGAGTACCAGACTACGTAATAAAAATACCAGGCTGATGGAAGTCTCCTTGTTTTGCCACATACATCCCAAATCCTCATGAAGGAATGGCACAAGCCTTTACCAAGCTGGCTCAATAAATACAAGAAATCAATATAAACTATTTCCCTATCTGAGTCTTTTGCCCCCTTTTCTTGGCATACTGACCAGACCACCAAGGCACACTTCAGGTCTATTTATGTTGTAAGTCTTGTCGCGTGTTTATGTGATCCACATCTCTCTCGGTCAGAGGGTAACGACCATAAATAAGAAGGCCAGTATGGTGGCCTGAGTTTATGGGAGGAGACCGGAGGGTATTTAAGCAGCCCACTCACACATGCTCTTTGTCGGTTCAGTGTGCAGTACTACACGTCACTGGGCCGACTCTTCCCAGCTCACCTCATGTCCGTGAGTCTGCGCATTCAATCGCATTCGACACCCTCCCGCCCTTCCCTTTTTCAGGGCACTTCTCAGCATGTCCTTCTTCAATTAACTACCCATTACTTCCCTTGGGTATGCCCCCTTTTCTTGGCATACTGACCAGACCACCAAGGCACACTTCAGGTCTATTTATGTTGTAAGTCTTGTCGCGTGTTTATGTGATCCACATCTCTCTCTCGGTCAGAGGGTAACGACCATAAACATCAGCCAACACACAATATATATATATAATATATACAATATCTGACCGCATTAAATGTGACTAGCACAGACCATAGTGGGGTTCTCATTCACCCTGTGCCCCTAAAGTGACTCCCGTTACAGGTGTGTATATGTAATGACAGATCATGTGACACTTAGATTGCAAACAGGTGGACATAATTTCACGAATTATGTAACTTCTGAAGGTAATTGGTTGCACCAGAGCTTTTATGGGCTTCATAGCAACATGCCAATTATCAGTTTTCTATTTCTGAAAAATAGTTTTATGTATATATATTTCAAATTTTACTTCACCAACTTAGACTATTGTGTTCTGATCCATCGCATACAATTCAGATAAAAAAAAACATTGAACTAAAGGCTGTAATGTAATAAAATAGGTAAAAAGCCAAGGGGGGTTAATACTTTTGCAAGGCACTGTATATACATATATACATACAGTACAGTCTTCCTTGTGGCACTCTGCCTCACCATCACATGATCTCCCAGTCTGAAGATTCAGGGTGAGGGAGAAATTCTTTCACACTTTTTTTTTAACCACTTCCGGACCGCCGCATGTACATTTACGTCGGCAGAATGGCACAGACAGGCACATTGGCGTACTTGTACGTCCCTGCCTAGACGTAGGTCGGGGGTCCGATCGGGACCCCCCCCCCCGTACATGCAGCGGTTCCCGTGGTTTCAGGAGCGATCCGGGACGTTTCTAGCCGCCCCCTCGCGATCGCTCCCCGGAGCTGAAGAACGGGGAGAGCCGTATGTAAACACGGCGTCCCCGTGCTTCACTGTGGCGGCTGCATCGATCGAGTGATCCCTTTTATAGGGAGGAATACGGTACCAGTACTGTAAAAAAGAGGTACCGTACTTTTAACAGTATACCAGTATAAAACTGCATACAGTACCAGTAATAATGATTTAAAAAACGGACTCCTGACATGACAATGGGGGGAGGGGGTGGGGGGAAGACAGAGGACACAGAATTTTTAGATTTTAACAGGTTTTTCAGAAAATAGAGAGGGATAAATGACACAGCACAAACACTGTGTTGTTTATCATGCTTTAAAGGAACAGGATTTTTTTTCTAAAGCAACAACCAGCCAGACAGACGTGAGACCTTTTGTGCACTTTATGCGTACCGTATTTGAATAAATGTTGTTTAATATACATACCGTAAATAAATAAGCCCTACCCTGAAAATAAGCCCTAGTGTGTTTTTTGAGACTAAAATTAATATAAGACCCGATCTTATTTTCGGGGAAACACGGTAACATGTTCACCTTATAATACATTTTTGTGCAGGTGTTTAATTTATTTTTTTTACAGTTTTTTTGGTTTTCTTGACATAATTTCAGAAGTAATTTTTTCTGAATGTTGAAAAGTTTTTTTACCTGGAGATCCTACCTGCAAGAGTACTTCCTGTTTTACATGAAAATGTTAAGCCACAGCCTTTCAATACAGCGTCGGGATGACAAGGTAGACTATTACACACATGTGGTAGTGATAAATGACAGTATTATAGACTATTTTTCTGTATTATAGCAACTCTGGCAATCACCCACAAAACCCGATATTAAAGCTGCAATGCTGTCAGTTCACTGTCATGTCAGAATATGTAAAACACAATGGTTTTCAATACTTTTTTGCACAATGCTCCCTGTACCTAGAAATGGCACACTCAAGCTAAGAGCAAGCTTTTACAGTAACTATGGCAGCCACTCAAATTTTTTTGCAGTTTAGTACAATCAGAACAATGAAGGATGATTAAGCTCTTTAGATTACTGTATTCTGTATACTGCAATTTCCTTTTTTAATAACAACGTGTTTGATAGTTTTACTACAAAGCTCCAGGATGACTACTAATAAATATAAAAGATTTAAGAACATTTTGTTTTTGCAGAAGGGTTTTTGATCTGTAAAAAAGAGACTTAATATAGTGTAGAAAGTTTCTATCCCTTTTTTAAGTACAATTCCATATATTTTTCATGTTCAAGATACTGAATATTGTAAGTTGCTGGTAAAGATAACATGCTTAAATGTTAGCTAAATGAGTAACATTACTAACATGATAACATTTCCCCAGACTTGCAACACACATTTATTTAGAGGTTAATATCACTTGACATAAATTACTTGTTTTGCCCAAAAAAAAAACACAGTTTTAATTACTCTAAAAAAAACATGACAGCAAAATAGAAACAATTGCTTTCCCTGTCAAAAAACAACATATTGCATAAGACTTTGGTAGTTTATTTCCCTGTCATTGAAACAGATGGCACTCTAAACACTGCCTTTAAAACTCTCTTTTGCAAGAGAACAGACGTGTGCGTTGGTGTGGGAGGTTTACTCAATAACATGCATTTAACAGCCAGGCATTATTGGTGGAGATATTCTGTCATGCCTCTTGACTTATAGCATACAAGTAGTGTGTTCGCAATAAAGACAATATTGAAAAAGTAGAGAAGATACAAGTTTTTTTTTTATTATTATTATTATTATTCTGTGAGTAGCATTTATGAGAAATACAAGAGCTATACTGCTGTTTTTAAGTAAAATAATAAAAATATGTACTTGAAATAGTTTGCTGTTCAGATTGTGTGCAGGCTGACCTGCCTTTTTACTTGTCAGCGATTACATTTTGCCAGTGTACATTAGCAATGACTGAGCATTATTCTATCAGAGACCTTGTCATCATGCTGATGTTGCACAAAACGACAGTATCTCTGAAAAAGGCATCCCCTAACCACCCATATACTCATCTTACAGTACATGCGCTCACTTGTAGCAACTTGGTCATTTGCAATTGTTAATGAAAGTGGCATTATCTGCAGTCCCAGGAATCAGTGATGTCACTCCCCTGGAGAAGAAGCTAAACAGAGGAAAACCACATTATTTACAAGGTAATAACTAATGGCGCGTACACACAATCATTTTTCGGCATGAAAGAAAACGTTGTTTTTCAGCATGTCCAAAAAATGAAGTTTTTCCAACTTAATCATTAAAAACGACGTTGCCCACACACCATCGTTTTTAAAAAATTATGAACAAAGCACGGTGACGTACAACACGTACAACGGCACTCTAAAGGGGACGTTCTATTCGCCTTTGGGCTGCTTTAGCTGATTCCTTGTTAGTAAAAGACAATTCGAGTTTTTTTGTCTGTTACAGCGTGATGAATGTGCTTACTCCATTATGAAAGGTAGTTTTACCAGAATGAGCGCTCCAATCTCATAACTTGCTTCTGAGCATGCGCGGGTTTAAAACGTTGTTTTAGCCCACACACGATCATTTTTTACTACCCGAAAAACGATTTTTTTTTAAAACGACGTTAAAAAATGCATCATGTTCGTATTTTTTTTTGTCGTTTTTCAGAAACTAAAAAACGATGTGCAGCCCACACACGATCATTTTAAATTACGTTTTTAAAAACAACGTTTTTTTTCATGCCAAAAAATGATCGTGTGTATGCGGCATAAGAAATATCACAAAGAAATCTTTAAGGCCAAAAGAGATCATTGTTCTAATATCATCACAAATGCCCTGAACCGCCCCCGCAAACTCTTTAATTTAGTCGCTCAGTCCATGAACCCAGTCTGCCTAGAGGCCCCGAATTTCGAATCACAAGAATTTTGCAACGAATTATCAGATTAATTCATTAACTAAATTGACAAAATCCATGAAATTATTCAGCAAAATAGGACCTTCATCGACCCCCCTTTAAATCAAAAAGCTAATATCCACACAAATATGCCGCAATCAACTAATTTCACTTTAAAGCCCATCTCCATCGATGCCACTAAAAATATCATCAGCACTTTGTGAGATAGCACAGCGCCTAATGATATCATCCCCACCAAATTGCTGAAAGAATGTGCCAATATTGTGGCACCAGCTATCACGGATCTCATAAACCAGTCATTCAAGGAAGGCATGGTGCCAACCTTACTGAAACAAGGCATAATTAAACCAATTCTAAAAAAAAACACCCTTGACCCCAAAGACCCAAACCATCGTCGACCCATAACAGGCCTAAATGTCTTCTCCAAGATAATGGAGAAAGAAGTTGTACAACAGCTACAACATCACTTAGACACCCATAAATTACTCGATCCGTTTCAATCGGGTTTCCGTCCTGGTCACGGAACAGAAACAGCACTACTTAAAATATGGGATGACGCTCTCGAAGCAGCAGACGAAGGAGAATCTTGTCTTCTGGTACTGTTGGACCTAAGCGCAGAATTTGATACTGTAGACCACAAATTATTACTGACTCGCCTAGCTGAAGTAGCTAGGGTCGCAGACTCGGATTTACCCTGGTTCTCCTCCTTCTTGGAAAATCGATCACAAATAGTGAAACTAGGTCCTTTCACTTCTGAAAAACGCATGGTGTCATGCGGAGTCCCTCAGGGATCCCCCTTGTCGTCTGTATTGTTCAATATCTATCTCCGCCCTCTTTTTGAAATCATCAGTAACCAGAAGTTACTCTACCACTCCTACGCGGATGACACGCAACTATATTTTCGCATCTGCAACAATAAGGATCATTAGATAAAGTGAACTCCTGCGCTGTCTAGGTGAAATGAAGGGAACAAGGGAAAGGGGAGGTGACAGGGATACTGCTGCAAATACTAGGAAGGTCTACCTCAATAGACAAAGGGTGATATAAAACAAGTGAAAAATATTTGCGCTGTGGAAAATAGAAATATATACAAAAATATATACAAAATATATAAATATAAATCTAATTGGCAAAACAGCCAAAGTGGAAGTGACAATTAGATGGCAGTGTGGTAACAATATTGAACAATTCCTATAGGGGACAATACACAAAAGGTCCAAAAACCAAAGTCCAGCCACATAAAAAAGATACAGTTCATAGACAGTCTGATTCAACCGATGAAAAAATATGAAATTGAGAATAAATAGTTCAGAAGAGGGAGGCCTCGTAACCAAAGATTGGTGAAAAGAAGGTAAGCCGTGCACCAAGGTCTCACACACACCTCCAGTGGTCCCAGCAGCTCACCTCAACTCTAACAACTAGAATTTGTCAGCCAGATCCTATTGTATGAGGTCCAGAGCTATGTAACAGATGTAGGTCTTGGTGCAAGGTAGTACATGCAAAAATAAGAAGGGCATACAAAAAATGGTGTAATATTGTTATGAAAGGGAGCCTCGGACGTGACCAGTGGGGATGCACTCACATAGAAATATAAATATATGGGGCTTATCTCCACGAGCGCCGAGCTCGTCAATCCCTGCTTCCCTTCCTTCTCCAATTTTCCAAAGTATCAGGCTAGGTGTCCTACGCCTCAGGTGGCTCACAGCTGGCACTTGGAGCCTGATGGATCAGATCCTGGTGTGTGTATATGTGGGTCTCGATGATGACAGTACATGTAAAACAGAACAAAAGGACATGCAGCCTAATGGTGTAATAACGTTCCAACACGGGACCCCAGGAGTAGCCAAATTGCAGATGCACTCACATGAATAAAATGCAATGGGACTTGTCTCCACGAGTGCGGACTCGTAATAGGCCTGCTTCTCCTCCTCCTCCCAGCTGCCTGTGGATCAGGCTGACAATGCTGGGTACTCAGGTGGCAGTGTCACACATAGAGGGAGAGGAAATGAAGGAAATAAGGATCATTATCACGGACTAGAGAAATGCCTTACTTTGATAGAAAATTGGATGACGAAGAGTTACCTTAAACTCAACGACTCAAAAACAGAACTTCTCCTGTTTCACGCCAACCGAAAGAGATCTCCCGCACCAACATGGAAACCGCCGCCCATTCTGGGACAAATCATCACCCCTAGCACCAAAGTCAATAGTCTCTGAGTCATTTTTGACACCCACATGACAATGGATGCACAAATAGGGTCAGTAGTCAGCGGATCCCACCATCTGCTGCGCCTACTGCGTAGACTCGTTCCCTTTATCCCGAAAGAAGAAATAGCAGTCGTGGTGGGAACAATTATCAACTCCAGACTCGACTATGCAAATGCCCTTTACCTCGGACTCCCAAAATACCAAATCTCTCGTCTGCAAGTCGTTCAAAATACGGCTACTCGACTCGTGACTGGGAAAAAACCATGGGAATCAATCTCGCCTTCACTGAGATCCCTTCATTGGTTGCCAGTAAAAGACAGAATTACTTTTAAGGCACTCTGTCTGACGCATAAGTGTGTCCAAGGAAATGCCCCCAAATATCTATGCGAAAAATTTAAAAGTCACAACCCCAATCGCGTTCTCCGATCCACCGACCAAAATCCACTCCAGATACCCAAAGCCAGATACAAGTCCAAAGGAGAACGAAGATTTGCAGTCCAAGGACCTAGACTATGGTTCGCTCTACCAACCAGTATCCGAATGGAGGTGTCACGCCCCTGACGGTAAGAGCCTGATGTGCGGAAGACGGCCTCCCTTGCAGCTCTGACTCCGAGCTCCTGGTAAAGTGGACAGGAGACTCCAAAGTACAAAGTCGCACGAGTGCCTTACAGGATCGCTGGTGAGTCGCTGAGCTGGAGTTGCTGAGCAGGTAGCGGAGAGGCACAGGTGCAGGTGGTAGTCCCAGGCAGCTGTCAGCGGGTAGAGGAAGTGGTCAAGCCGGGTCATGCACTATCGGATACGTCTAGAACACAGGCGGAAGCCGGAAGCGAGGTCACGGTGCAGGCTGGGTCGGTATTGGGCTGGCAGCAGAGTAGCAGAATCAGTAGGCGAAAGCAGGGTCCAAAACAAGCCGGGTCGGTGCAGGCGGAGAGCAGGGGTATCAAAGGCAAGCCGGGTCGGTTCAACGGTACAGGAAACAGGATACAGGTTACTAGGTAGGTTCGCCAAACGCTATAGAACGGACAGCACCTGAGTCCAAGAAGAGGCCAGCCTAAATAGCCTGTCTGGCGCCAAAAACACTCAGAGAGTGCACGCCGCGGCGCCCGCTCGTGCACGCGCACGCGCGCGCGCACACGCGCTAACGGCGCTCCCGTGGAAGCTGAAGACCCAGCTCGACCTCCATGGTCGCCATTTTGGGTGCTGGCATGCCCTTCCTGACATTGCCCCCTCCTAAAGGGCAGCCTCCGGATGCCCAATCTAGCCAACTTGTCAGGATGAGAGTTCTTGAAGGCTTGAACGAGCCTTTGGGCGTGAATATTGTCCTCCGGTTCCCACGATTTGTTCTCCGGTCCGTATCCCTGCCACTTGATTAGGTATTGGACCTGATTCCTCCTTCTTCTGCAATCTAGTACCGCTTCTACTACAAATTCTTCCTCGCCGTTCACAAGCACAGGTTCAGGTGGGCCAACGTCTCGATCAGGGAATGGATTAGACACAGCAGGTTTTAGCAGGGTTACATGGAATACGGGATGGACCCTCAAGGAGTCTGGTAACTCGAGTTCATAAGCGACGTTATTGATTCGCCTCTTCACAGGGAATGGTCCCAGAAACTTAGGTCCTAACCTTTTCGAGGGACAAGCGAGTCTCAGATTAGTGGTTGCCAACCAAACTTGGTCGCCTGGATCTAGTAATAATTCCCCTCTTCTCCTTTTATCAAAAACTTCTTTGTTGTAAGCCTGGGTCTTGGCCATTGTTTCCTGTAACACTTTGTTGTTGGTATTAAAGAAGTCCACTGTTTCAAGGACAGCAGGTACTGAGCATTCAGGAACCGAGTTGAACAAAAAGGATGGGTGAAACCCATAATTTGCAAAGAAGGGTGATTGCTTGGTGGCAGAGTGGGAGGAGTTGTTATAGGCGAATTCGGCCAGAGGAAGTAAGTGCATCCAATCGTCTTGGGAGAAAGAAGAAAAACAGCGAAGATATTGTTCGAGAGTCTGATTGGTCCTCTCCGTCTGTCCATTCGTCTGCAGATGGTAAGCTGATGAAAATGAAAGTTCGATCCCCAGAGATTCACATAATGACCTCCAGAACCTGGAGGTGAACTGGACCCCTCTGTCGGAGACTATGTTTGCCGGTGCTCCGTGAAGTCTTATGATTTCTTTGATGAAGACCTGTGCGGTCTCCTGTGCAGAAGGAGTGCCTTTCATAGGTAGAAAGTGGGCCATCTTGGATAAGCGGTCAACGACCACAAAGATGGTATTATAGCCCCCGGAAGGCGGCAACTCCACAATAAAATCGATGGAAATCATCTGCCACGGTCTGCTTGGAACCGGAAGCGGCTTGAGTAGGCCCCAGGCCTTAGACCTGCTGTTCTTGTTACGGATACACGTGGTACATGACTCCACATACTTTTTACAGTCTTTCTGTATCTTGGGCCACCAGAATGTTCGTTGCAACAGTTCGGACGTCTTATTCGTACCAAAATGTCCCGCAAGCTTGTGGTCATGGCACAACCCCAAGGTGGGGACACGCAGGCTTTCTGGCACAAAGACCTTGTCTCCGTGCCAGAGTAGCCCATCCCTTGCCAACAGAACGGTCCCAAGTGGGACCATCTTGATACCCTCAGTGGATATAATCAGGCCCAAAAATTGGATGCTCTGGCGTTCGAATTCGCACTTTTCAGCCTTGGCGTAAAGTCCATGTTGTCGAAGGCGGGCCAGAACATTTCTGACGTGTCTGCGATGGTCATCTAAGGAGGAAGAAAAAATTAGTATATCATCAAGGTACACCACAACAAACAGGTCCAGGAAATCCCGGAAGACATCATTGATAAAGTGCTGGAACGTGGCGGGGGCATTGCAAAGTCCGAGGGGCATCACCAGGTACTCGAAATGTCAACGACCACAAAGATGGTATTATAGCCCCCGGAAGGCGGCAACTCCACAATAAAATCAATGGAAATCATCTGCCACGGTCTGCTTGGAACCGGAAGCGGCTTGAGTAGGCCCCAGGCCTTAGACCTGCTGTTCTTGTTACGGATACACGTGGTACATGACTCCACATACTTTTTACAGTCTTTCTGTATCTTGGGCCACCAGAATTTTCGTTGCAACAGTTCGGACGTCTTATTCGTACCAAAATGTCCCGCAAGCTTGTGGTCGTGGCACAACCCCAAGGTGGGGACACGCAGGCTTTCTGGCACAAAGACCTTGTCTCCGTGCCAGAGTAGCCCATCCCTTGCCAACAGAACGGTCCCAAGTGGGACCATCTTGATACCCTCAGTGGATATAATCAGGCCCAAAAATTGGATGCTCTGGCGTTCGAATTCGCACTTTTCAGCCTTGGCGTAAAGTCCATGTTGTCGAAGGCGGGCCAGAACATTTCTGACGTGTCTGCGATGGTCATCTAAGGAGGAAGAAAAAATTAGTATATCATCAAGGTACACCACAACAAACAGGTCCAGGAAATCCCGGAAGACATCATTGATAAAGTGCTGGAACGTGGCGGGGGCATTGCAAAGTCCGAGGGGCATCACCAGGTACTCGAAATGTCAACGACCACAAAGATGGTATTATAGCCCCCGGAAGGCGGCAACTCCACAATAAAATCAATGGAAATCATCTGCCACGGTCTGCTTGGAACCGGAAGCGGCTTGAGTAGGCCCCAGGCCTTAGACCTGCTGTTCTTGTTACGGATACACGTGGTACATGACTCCACATACTTTTTACAGTCTTTCTGTATCTCGGGCCACCAGAATGTTCGTTGCAACAGTTCGGACGTCTTATTCATACCAAAATGTCCCGCAAGCTTGTGGTCGTGGCACAACCCCAAGGTGGGGACACGCAGGCTTTCTGGCACAAAGACCTTGTCTCCGTGCCAGAGTAGCCCATCCCTTGCCAACAGAACGGTCCCAAGTGGGGAAGGGTTACCTACTGAAGCTTGCTTAATTTGATTGATTAAGTTTCCTTGCAACAGAAGAAAGTTGCCGGGAGACAAGATTGTATCGGGCGGGGAAGTTTCTTGAGGTTTGCTAAACATGCGTGACAACGCATCTGGTTTTATGTTTTTTGATCCTGGTCTGTATGTCAAATGAAAGGTGAATCGGGAAAAAAAAAGTGCCCATCTGGCCTGCCGTGGTTTTAGTCTTTTTGCCGTTCTCAGATACTCAAGGTTCTTATGGTCTGTGTAGATTAATATTGGGTGTGCGGCCCCTTCCAGAAGATACCTCCATTCTTCTAAGGCCGCTTTGATCGCTAGGAGTTCGCGATCCCCGAAATCGTAGTTCCTCTCCGCACTGGACAACTTACGAGAGAAGAAGGCGACAGGGTACAACAGAGCTTTAGGTCCCTGTCTCTGGGAAAGTATGGCCCCGACTGCCGTCTCTGACGCATCCACCTCAAGAACATATGGTTGGGCCGAATCAGGGTGTTTCAAGACAGATGCGGAGGTAAATAACTTTTTCAGGGTCTCGAAAGCAGTTTGGGCCTCAGAAGACCACTGGAACCTGACGCCTTGCTTGGTGAACTGGGTGATGGGGGAGATGATTGCTGAGAAACCCTTGATAAATTTTCTGTAAAAGTTCGCAAAACCTACGAAACGTTGGATGCCTTTCTTATCACTGGGAGCTGGCCAATCCAGGATGGCTGCGACTTTTTGAGGGTCCATCTTGATACCCTCAGTGGATATAATCAGGCCCAAAAATTGGATGCTCTGGCGTTCGAATTCGCACTTTTCAGCCTTGGCGTAAAGTCCATGTTGTCGAAGGCGGGCCAGAACATTTCTGACGTGTCTGCGATGGTCATCTAAGGAGGAAGAAAAAATTAGTATATCATCAAGGTACACCACAACAAACAGGTCCAGGAAATCCCGGAAGACATCATTGATAAAGTGCTGGAACGTGGCGGGGGGCATTGCAAAGTCCGAGGGGCATCACCAGGTACTCGAAATGCCCAAAACGTGTACGGAAGGCAGTCTTCCATTCATGACCCTCCCGTATACGGATCAAATTATAGGCACCCCGAAGATCCAGCTTAGAAAAAATGATGGCAGCACCAAGTCTTTGGAAAAGTTCAGGCACTAATGGCAGGGGGTAACGGTTTTTGACCGTAATTTTGTTTAGCTCGCGGTAGTCTATACATGGACGTAAGGAGTGGTCCTTCTTCTCCACAAAGAAGATACCCGCACCAGCCGGGGACGTGGAAGGGCGGATGAACCCCTTTTTCAGATTCTCATCCACATAGTCCTTAAGGGCTACCAGTTCATTTTCAGATAAGGGGAAAATCCGGCCAAAAGGAACTTCAACTCCTGGGAGGAGGTCGACTGGACAATCGTAGGAACGATGGGGAGGGAGCGTCTCTGCCCCTTTCTTACTAAATACGTCCAAAAAGTCGTGGTATACTGTAGGCACCAATTGACGAGCTTTAGAGTCTGAATCAAGACATAGTAGGGAAGGCTGGTCACAAGGGGTTGGAAGGCAGTGCTGAAGGCAGTAGGGTGAGCGGAAGTTAATTTCATCTGTGGTCCAGTCGATGCTGGGGTTATGGACTTTCAGCCAAGGCATGCCGAGAATAATCGGAAATAAAGGAGAGGCGATGGCATCCAATCGGAGTAGTTCTTTGTGACCGTTAGCCATGGTGGCTAATAGAGGGACAGTCTCATGTGTAACTGCCCCGGACTTGATAACGGAGCCATCGGCCAGGTAGACGGAGAGTCTCTGTGGTTTGGGTTGAAGCGGGATACGGTGTTTCACAGCAAAGGATAGGTCCACGAAACAACTGCAGGCCCCGGAGTCAATTATGGCGGGCGTCTGGATGGTCCCCTCTGGCAGCTGTAATGAGATGAAGAGAGCAAGGTGAGCAGAAATGCTGGGTAAGTTCATATTTGCAGAAGGTGAAGTAACTGAGAGGCACTTACGGGGTTTGACTGGACAAGATCTTACGTAGTGGCCTGAACCTCCGCAGTACAGACACAGGTTCTGCTGGCGGCGGCGTTGACGTTCTTCGAAGGAAAGGGAAGGGCGAAGTAAGCCGATCTGCATTGGCTCTGGTGCGTCGGACGTGGTCGGAGTTGGGACCGGTGGAGCAGGGTTGAATGGGCTGGGAATCCGTGGTAGCATCCATACCGGGCGTGACTGGCCCGCAGCCCTCTCTGATCTCCGTTCCCTCAACCGGCGATCAATCTGAATAGATAAGTCGATCAGGGCCGTCAAGGTGGAAGGCATTCCCACACGGGCTATTTCATCCTTAAGGGGCTCAGAGAGGCCCATGCGGAACTGGGAGCATAATGCAACATCGTTCCAATCAGTGTCAAAGCCCCATCGTCTAAATTCAGAGACGTAGTCTTCCACCGGTCTGCGACCTTGCTGGAGAGAGCGAAGAGCCGCTTCAGCGGAGGCGGCCTGCTGGGGATCCTCGTATAACTGAGCCATGGCGGTGAAAAATTAAGCTGCATCAGTTAAACACTCGGACTTCTGTTCTAGGTGACGATGGGCCCAGGATTGCGGTTCCCCTTGCAACAAGGAGATTACAAAGCCGACCTTTGCGGCCTCCAAGGAAAAGGTGCGCGGCTGCAGTGCAAAATATAGGTCACATGCATTCTTGAAGGACCTAAACTTGCTGCGATCTCCAAGGAATTTTTCTGGGTCGGGACCCTGGGTTCAGGTGGAAGCATGACAACTGCCGGAGTAGCGGAGGCCCCCTGGTGGGCAGCAGAGGCAGACGCAGGTCCTGGGGCAGCAGAAGATAAAGCTTGCACTTGTCCTTGCAGCTGGGTATAGCCGGATTGTAAGTCCTTTACTGCCCGTGTTAGTTCGGCCAGATGCTGGCATAGTTCGTCCATAGGAGAGGGTCCCCGCACAGGCTCAGTCATGGCTGTCCGTTACTGTCACGCCCCTGACGGTAAGAGCCTGATGTGCGGAAGATGGCCTCCCTTGCAGCTCTGACTCCGAGCTCCTGGTAAAGTGGACAGGAGACTCCAAAGTACAAAGTCGCACGAGTGCCTTACAGGATCGCTGGTGAGTCGCTGAGCTGGAGTTGCTGAGCAGGTAGCGGAGAGGCACAGGTGCAGGTGGTAGTCCCAGGCAGCTCCCGTGGAAGCTGAAGACCCAGCTCGACCTCCATGGTCGCCATTTTGGGTGCTGGCATGCCCTTCCTGACAGGAGGTGAATCACCTGGCCTTCAGAAAAAAAACTCAAAACCCATCTTTTCTGAAGGAAAATGGACAGTAGGGAACGGATACTAAGCACCCAGAGGCGATTCAGTTCGCATGTGTTGCACTATATAAGTTTCTCACTCACTCACTCAAGGCATGTGACATTGCTTTGGCCTAGAAATTGTCTGTTTGGCCTGGGCACAGTTACGGGGCAGCTGGTTACATGTACCAGGCATTCTGACTGGCTGCAGAAAAGGAGCTGAAAGGGAATGCTGGTATGGTAACGCCTCGTACACACGATCAGTCCATCCGATGAGAACGGTCTGATGGACCGTTGTCGTTGGTTAACCGATGAAGCTGACTGATGGTCAGTCGCGCCTACACACCATCAGTTAAAAAAACGTTCGTGTCAGAACGCGGTGACGTAAAACACAATGACGTGCTGAAAAAAACGAAGTTCAATGCTTCCAAGCATGTGTCGACTTGATTCTGAGCATGCGTGGATTTTTAACCAATGGTTGTGCCTACTAACGATCATTTTTTTCCCATCGGTTAGGAATCCATTGGTTAAATTTAAAGCAAGTTAGCTTTTTTTTAACCGATAGTTAAATAACCTATGGAGCCTACACACGATCGGTTTTGACCAATGAAAACGGTCCATCAGACCGTTGTCCTCTGGTTAACCTATCGTGTGTACGAGGCCTAAGAATATGGATATTGGTGCATACCCTTTGCAGAGACATTATAATTTTGTCCTACAGAATCACCTTGTAAAAATAAATAAAGAAAAACTGTAAAAAAGAAAACAAATGAAGTCATAAAATCTACGGTAAGTACTTGTAGCAATATATTACATTTTTGTTCCTAAGCTTAGATATGCTTTAACACTTTCGCTGCCACTGGCATATGATGTTCCACTGCAAACAACAAGTACATTTGCCACAATGGCAGACAAGACTTGTAGGTTATTCAGTCACAGATTATGGTGAATGAAGGATGAGATTGTGAGGGCAGAGCCCAGCAGTTCTGTTTTCAAATGTGAAAGCAGCTGTGGAGGACACAGGAGGGGTGATTTGGGGGTGGGGGAGGTCACATTTGCACCATGTTACATGTTACACCCTAAATACTGGTGTAACATGTAACATAGTGCAAAAAGTGGAGTTAGCCTTTAACCTTGCAAAAGACAAAGTCAAACGGAAAGCGATTATAGAATCAAGATTTGGGGTTTAAAGGTCAAAGACTGCAAGTGTTCATGGTAGTGGTAAAAATAATGGTAATACATGATACCCAAAGCACTTTGGGTTACCTAAAAAGACAGCAGAGGAGCTTACTTTTTCTGGCAGAAACCTGTGACTCAGTGGTTTGTGAAGAGATAAAGTACTGCATGATGACTTATTCTAGTTCTGTAAATAACACAACAAAAGCACAAATAGCACAACTGAAAAGAAATAACGCATGTAAAAAGGAGACTGGATCACCACCTGCTGGCTGCATTGAAAACTAAAATAATATTTAAATACTACACATGACCTCATTGCAACAAAAAAAAGCAAAATGATTTTTTTAAAATGTTCATTATTTTATTATGGCTAAATGTAAAGCTTAAATGATATGGGTAGGCAAATAAAGAATACAAATATAGAAGCTTTTTATCCACTGCCGTCAGGCTTATGAAGCATATACTGTATATTTCAGTGTTAAGACAAATCAACACAGCATCTACTGGAAGAATGCCACAATTAAATTTAAATAAGAAACAAACCTTTAATGTTGGGAACCAGAACTAGTACACCATAAAGTGTTTATAACTGTATCACATTTTGCCTTATAGTGATTCTAAAGAATATATATTTTTTTTATTATTTGCAATAATAAAAATATTATACCTACCTGCTCTGTGAATATTGCACAGAGCAGTCCCTTACATCATTTTCTGGAGTCCCCTGCCAGTGCTCTCTATTACTTCTTCTTGTGAGTGCCCCTAGAGCAAACTGGCTGCTTTGGGGGCACCCATGAAGACATGCTCCCGATCTAGTCTGAGTGCATCCATGGACACACTAGATGCACACAGCGCTGGACTGAAAGAAGAGGGTAATGGGGTGTTTTTTTTTTACCTTACCCTGCATTAAGGTAAAAATGTTTAGGCTTTAGAACCACTTTAAAGTGATAATAAAACATATTTTTTTGCTTCCTTGAGAATCCACCTTTCTTGCAAGCCCAGTTGACTCCCAAACTGTCAGGCCGCGTACAGACGAGCATACATGTACGATGAAACCAGTCCGCCGGACCGTTTTCACCGTACATGTATGCCCGGGGATTTCTGTATGGTGGCTGTACTCACCATCATACAGAAATCCGCGCGTAAACAATACACTGGGCGTGTCCGCGCCGTCGCCGCGGCGACGTGGGCGGCCCTGCCAGTTCAATGCTTCCACGCGTGCGTCGAAGTCATTCGACGCATGCGAGGGATGGCGGGCGCTCGGACATGTACGGTAGGTCTGTACAGACGACCGAACATGTCCGAGCGGGCAGGATTTCAGCGGGCTGTTTTAAAAACAAGTCCAGAAATATTTGCCCGCTGGAAAAAGGCCCGGCGGGCAAATGTATGCTGGAATCCTGTCCGCTCGGGCCTACACACGACCGAACATGTCTGCTGAAACTGGTCCGCGGACCAGTTTCAGCAGACATGTTCGGTCGTGTGTACGGCCCATCAGTGTTTGCAACTTACTGGCCAAAGCTGTGTGCATTTGTTGAAACACACCGCACTGAGCTGGAAATCTAGAAGAGGACAAATTGTAGATGGCCCAATGACAGTGACAAAAACAGCAAAAATGTGTATAGGGATTGGGGGGCTTTTAAATGTACTGGGGTGTTTCCTTTACCCTAATGCTGTAATTGCATTAAATTAAAAAGCATGTATATTTTAGTACTACCTGATTATCCTTACGTTTCATAAATGTTAGTTGCCTGGTAGGTATGATTACATGGCTGGCTATAATACTTTCTGAGTCATCTGATCCAGAACAAGAATTCAGCAAGTCAAATCAGGGCATCATACATGCTCCAGGTAGTTGCAATAAATAATGAAGCTATTTAATTTTTCAGGCAATTTACTTTTTGAGAAGTCGAGAGCATTTTTACAACATAGGAGGTGATTATTATGTTCCTCCAAAGAGAACCTACTAGAGTACAGTTATACAATAGGAGAGGTAACTGTCAGCGCAGATACAAAGTACATGTGTGGTAGGGGTATGGTGATTAGTCCATTAGAAATAATAGTAACAGGCAGTTCAATAGTTAAAAATGCAGGTGATTTGGCTGTTCAATGGCGGCTGCTGTCCTCAGAGAGCTGACTCTGTGGTAAACAAAAAAGGGGTGTAGAAAGGAAGCGCCACCTAAGTGCAGTATTAAAGAGGTTCTTTTAATGACACATTGTACGTGTGTTTTGTACAATGTGACTAGAGTACAGTGCCTCATCTTAAAACATTTAGATATGAATCCTAACTTGATGACTAGTTTGTAAAGCACAGGGAATCATAATAATTTTCTTTGTTTTCCTTTAAAAAAACACACAGCTTGGTGCATGCTCATGAGTGAGTTAGATGGCTGCTTGATCCTCTTGCTCCGCGCCGGTGGAACACTATCACCTGGCTGACGAAGCACAGGCATAACACCGGCACACATAATTTGGCTCCTGAGGCGGCGGACACTCTCAGGATCCAGGTGGGCATGGACTGCATACCCCGCAGTATCCAGTGGTATCGTCCACAAGTGAAGGTCTCCCCTGCTGGGAAAGGCAAAGGAAAGGGCAAGATGGTGCCAGAACCACCGCAGCCTGATGACTCCATGCGGCTTTCAGCAGCAGACCCTGCGTCCCGAGCAGACAGTCTGCACTATTTTCCATCGGATCTGGTAAGCCCCTTGCCTATTGAATAAGATGCTTTGCTGAGCAAATTTCGCTCTATAGTGCGGGATGAAATAACAATGGCCTCCCGCAAACTCTCAGCGGACTTAGTGAGAGGTCTTAAAGAACTAAGCCACCGCACTAACCAGTTGGAGCAGCGATTGGACCTCACCACTACCCTGCTTGAGGGGCACAAAGAGAAGGTGGATTCGCTGAATGCTGAACTTGTAAATAAGGATACTGAAAATTGGGCCTGAAGAGATAACCTCCGCATCTGTGGGGTCCCTGAGGCCATCACTGATTTGCAAGGTACTGCTACTGCTTTTTTTCAGGAACTGGCACTCAAGATAACCATTGAACGTTTGGAGTTCGATCGTATTCACAGGTCCCTTGCCCCCAAACCTACTGACGCCCCCCCAAGGGATATTATTATCAAGTTTCATTACTTATACACCAAAGAGCGTCTGCTGTATGCTGCAAGGGTTTGCCAGGATCTCTCCTTCCAGGGCAATTTCCTGCAACTCTTTTCTGATCTTTCCCCAGTTACCATCGCTAAACGGAGGAGCCTGAAACCTTACCTGCAGGTTCTGCAAACACATGGGATCAGGTATAGGTGGAGATTCCCCTTTAAGCTCTCATTCCCTCATCTTGGCCGCCAGTTTCACGCCTCTTTCCTATCTGACCTGCGGCGTCATTTTCAGGACCTGCAGTTTGACCTGCCCCCCTTACAAAAAGAAACGCCACCCTCTTCTGCTCGTCTGAGACCTACTCTACCCTCCCGCAAGTCCTCCTAGCTGTCTCACCAAGGATCTCAAGCACTTTGTTCCCTCCAAGAACAGCGATTCCAGGACTAAACTCAAGTGATTGCTTTTTACTCCGCCCGGAGTCTGACATTCCCTCCAGCTCACCTGCCTTTAATGCCCATTGAGGGCCTTAATTGGCGTTTGTTGCCAGTCCTATGGAGCCCCAGCCCAGTTGTACGGCCCCCATCAATAATGTGTCTTTACCTGCCAACTGGATCCTTAATGGCACTGGATAATCCTTCCCTTCCCTGGGGGCTGCTTGTGTATATTGCCCAATAGAGAGATGGTGGTGAAGGGCTGTAGTGACCTGATGGTTTATTATTAACACTGCTTCGCTCCCCCTATCCCCCCTTTTTTTAGGGCTGGCTGTAAGAACACTCAGTCGCTTGCAACTGGGACCTACCTGGTGATGCTTGGGTTGTCTTCACCTGGCTGTAAGGGACTGCGTGCTGATAAAGGGCTCCTGGCTGAGCTTTATTGCCTTTATGGTACCAACTAACAGACCTGGGCTGAGCTGTTTAGCGTTATCCTGAAACGCAATGTTTTGGCCATGTTGTGGCCACATTGCAAAGTTATAATTACTGTTGTAGCTTTGTTAACTTTATATTGGCTCTCCGCCTTGCGTTCCTCTGCTTACGTGAGAATAGCCCACCCCCATCATTCTCACTCTAGAAGAGACCACATGTTTATGCTGAGAAAGCACCTACCCTTAGTGGTAGGGGTGCAACGGATCACAGTTGATCCATGATCCGAACGGGTCACCCCCTTCATGTCGGAACACACTGTGACCTGCGGATTGCCGCGGCTCCGGAGCTAGGCCGAAGCCGCGGCCTTTCCTAACGTTATGGCTGCGGCTTCGGCCTACCTCCGGAGCCGCGGCCATAATGCTAGGAAAGGCCGCGGCTTCGGCCTAGCTCCGGAGCCGAAGGAATAACATTAGGAAAGGTCGCGGCTTCGGCCTAGCTCCGGAGCCGCGGCCATCTTGGTGCACCCGGCGGCGGCCCTCCTCTGTTTACACCCACAGAGGAGGAGCCCGCACTCGTGGGACACACGCTGGGAGTGTTTGTACTGCCCGAGGGTTGGTCTCTTGCCCTGAGAGGAGGGGGGGTCCTCTTGCCCTGAGAGGAGGGGGGGTCTCTTGCCCTGAGAGGAGGGGGGGGGTCTCTTGCCCTGAGAGGAGGGGGGGGTCTCTTGCCCGGAGAGGAGGGGGGGTCTCTTGCCCGGAGAGGAGGGGGGGTCTCTTGCCCTGAGAGGAGGGGGGTCTCTTGCCCTGAGAGGAGGGGGGGTCTCTTAGTGGTATATACTTCTATTCTAGCCGCCCCATGGTCAGATCATGATCCTGTCTTGGTCGTGTGCCAATCCATTTATGCCAAGCTTCAACATTCACCCTGGGTCTTGAACGATTCATTATTGTCCCCCAAGGAGGTTCAAGCAGTTATCTTAGAAGCTTCTGTGGAATACTTTCTGAACTAATGCATGCTCAGTAGCATCTCCGGTAACTCTCTGGGAGGCATATAAGGTGGTTCTCAGGGGCCACATTATATAATTAGTCTCAAAGCGTAAACAAGAACGCCTCCTAAAACAACAGGACTTGGAGGCCCGTTTGGAGGTGCTCTCCACTGTATTCAAATGGGCCTCTACTCCCGCCAACCGCAAACTTTTAGACCAAACGCACTCGGAGTTGGATCTTTGTCTCACGGACAAGGCTGAGCGCGTTTTTTGCGCTGGTCCTGCCAGAAATGGTATTCTAAGGGGAATAAGCCGAATCGGATGATGGCAAACAGGTTACGCACTTTCGCTCCTAAATTCACCCCAATTATCTACGAACTCAACATAATGTGCTCACTAGACATGTGCATTCGTTTTCGTCCGAATGCATTTTCGTCCGAATTTCAGGTATTTTCGTTATCTAACAAATGCTTTATTTTCATTTTGTTTGCGGTCGAATGTGCCTAACCTTAACTCTATTAGTCCAATATTATTCTACATAAAGAGAAAAGATTCAACATTGAGAGAAAAGATTCGACATAGAGAGACATGAAGATTCGACGAAGTAGCTAAAAACATACGATCGCAGCAAGCGGACATTTATGATGAAATGCTCTGCCCATAGGCTATAGAAGAATTCTAATGTTGGTTGACTAGTAATAATAATTAATAAATATAATTATTATTAGTCATACAACATTAGAATTCTTCTATAGCTTGTAGGCGGAACATTCGACCGGAAATGTACGATTGCGGCATGGTACAGTTTTCGTTGCTTCCGTCAAATCTTCTTTTTTTTTTTTTTTTTAAGATTCTTCTTAGAACATTAGACAGACACCATGGGCCAGATTCACGAAGAATTGCGGCCGTGTAACGTAAGCCGTTTACGTTACACCGCCGCAAGTTTTCAGTGTAAGTGCCTGATCCACAAAGCACTTACTTGTAAACTTGCGGCGGTGTAACGTAAACACGTCCGGCGCAAGCCCGCCCAATTCAAATGGGGCGGGTACCATTTAAATTAGGCGCGCTCCCGCGCCGGACGTTCTGCGAATACTCCGTTCGCAATTTTCCGGACGTGCTTTGCGCGAACTTACGGCGCCCGACATGTTTGTGAATCGTGACGTGCGTTACGTACTTACCCCGGAAAAAAAAATTCAAAAGCGACGCGGGAACGACGGGCATACTTTAACATGGTGGAGTAATTTTACACCATGTTAAAGCACACCTAACTTTGCGACGGGAAAAAAAGACTTGCGCCGACGTAATGACGGGAAAAACCTTTGTGGATCGCCGTAACTGCTAATTTGCATACCCGGCGCTGGAATACGACGCAAACACCCCCCAGCGGCGGCCGAAGTATTGCATCCTAAGATCCGACGGTGTAAGTCAATTACACCTGTCGGATCTTAGGGCTATCTATGCGGAACTGATTCTATGAATCAGCCGCATAGATACGACAGGAGATACGACGGTGTATCAGGAGATACGCCGTCGTATCTCCTCTGTGAATCTGGCCCCATAAACCCGTGACAGATTCAACCTTAATTAATTTGGATTTTCGGACGAATGCATTTTTTTAACAAAAAACAGAATATATAAAAACGAATTTCGGGAGTAACTAAATAAATTTATTTTTTGCACGAAAACGAAATTCCGAAACGAAATATTTCAGTGTGCACATGTCTAGTGCTCACTGGTAATCCAATACAAGTCTTATGCCGCGTACACACGACCGTTTTCGGGTTCTAAAAAATGAAGTTTTTTTAAATGTCATTAAAAACTATCGTGTGTGGGCTCCAGAGCATTTTTCACCATCTAAAAAATGGCCATTAAAAATTTCGAACATGCTTCTATTTTTCACAACGTTTTTAACGTTGTTGTTTTTAAGGTTGTAAAAAATGGTTGTGTGTGGGCTTTAACGACGTGAAAAAAATGCTCAGAAGCAAGTTATGACACGGGAGCGCTCGTTCTGGTAAAACTACCGTTCGTAATGGAGCAAGCACATTCATCACGCAGTAACAGACTGAAAAGCGCGAATCATCTTTTACTAACACAAAATCAGCAAAAGCAGCCCCAAGGGTGGCGCCATCCGAATGGAACTTCCCCTTTATAGTGCCGGTTTACGTGTTGTACGTCACCGCGCTTTGCTAGAGCATTTTTTTGTTCACGATCGTGTGTAGGCAAGGCCATTTTAATGATCGGGTTGAAAAAAACATTGTTTTTTCTAGACCCTTAAAAACGTCATTTTTTAGAACCTGAAAAACGGTCGTGTGTACGCCGGCATGAGAATAATTTCGCCACCGCCTTGCCACATTATATGAAGCTCCATCCCAGTTCTCCAATGTATTAGGGATTTGAAAGTGGGCAAAAAGCCTGGCCCAGACGGCTTTACAATACTTTATTATAGGAAGTTAGCTGCCGTTATAGCCCCACATTTGATAGCTCTGTACAATTCTGTTAAAAATGGCCAAAAAATCACATCAGACCTAACATAGTGATGCTCCCTAAACCTGACTGTGACCACTCTTCGTGGGCTAACTTCAGGCCAATTCCCTTATTAACGTAGATATGAAAATACTGACAAAAATCCTGCCAATCGATTGAACTCTTTCCTTCCCCGTTTAGTTAAGAAAGACCAAATGGGCTTTGTCCCGCAACGACAAGCGGGGGGACGCTATTCGGAGCATGCTGCAGCTGCATCATGTAGCCCATAGTCACTCTTTGGAATCAATGCTTCTGTCTCTGGATGTGAACAAGGCATACTCTGTCTTGGCCGAGCTTATGTTCGTACTGCGCCACCATGGTTTTGGAATCTTAATTTTTGCAATGGATGACAGTGCTATACGATTCTCTCTCGTGCCAAAATTATCTGTCTTTAATATTATGAGGGGTACCCATCAAGGTTGCCCACTCTCACCACTTCTTTTTGTTTTGGCTTTAGAACCCTTGTCGGAAGCAGTCCGTTCCCATCTGAATATCAGAGGTATCGATATAGGCGGGTTCCACACATAAAATAACTTTGTTTGCTGATGATATTTTGCTAAATTTACTTTCCCCCCGAATCTCCCTACCAAACCTATCTCCCTTTTAGACTCCTTTGCTTCCCTCTCAGGACTAAGAGTTAACTCCTCTAAATCCAAGTCATTATCGGTCAACCTCTCCCCTCCAGTGCTGAGGGACTTGAAATCAGCTTTCCCATTTCACTGGCCTTCTTTCTTGCCCTACCTGGGTATCTGCCTCTCTTTCCTCCTATGCAGAACTGTATCAGGCCATCTTTCCACCTTTGCTCAAAAAATTGTCTGACATGTTATCCTCCTGGTCCTGTGGTTTACCTTCTTACCTTCCGAAACTACTTTTTAGTTTTACCCGTTCAAGTGCCTGCATATATCTTACGATACATCAACATAAGCTTTTACACTTTATTTGGGGATCCACCCATCCTCGACTTAATAAACAAATCTTGTATGCTAAAGGATTAATTTACAGGCCTAATATACCGCTGCGACATAGCACCGATGTCTCCTCTTCATGAAACACATCAACTGCTGTTATGGGCCACAATTGATCTAGTCGACTTCCGATCCCATCCCGGTGTCCTCCCTGCCCTGGCTACCTCCGGCTCACCGCCCTGCAGTTGGGCCATGTTTAGCACACTCTTTGAAACTATGAGACTCAGTTAAATATTTTTGCGGGTCTGATCTCCCCCCACCTCCCTCTTTTAAGACTTCTTTATTACCCATTATTCACCCCCAGGTTGCGACAACCTGGCCCAATTTTCCTGGTGGACTGCGAATAGCTTCACAGATATCCATTCCCTGTTTATTCCTGCTAGGATCCTAACTTTTTTTTTTTTTTTTTTTTACCACTTCAGACTTCACCAAAAACAAGAGACTTGCTCACAGTTTATTTGCTTATGTCGTCTCTGCTACGGTTTCGCATCATTTGTGGTTTTCTTTTTTTCCCTTCTTTTTCCTTTTTTTTTTTTTCCTCCTTTATATATGTTATCAAAAAGCTCCAGTCGTAATTACTCCAGTACAATTCCAAAGTATAAGAATGTAGGATATATGACCATATACAGACATTTAAGAAAAATCCCTATTTTACCCTCACCCCCCCCCCCCACCTACCCCCCAGCTACCTCCTAATTTTGATTCTTACAACCGTACGTTATTATTCCTTCCTACTCTGACCCCTATTCAGGTCTAGGCCCTTCCGCGTAGCTCCAGGTTTTCTTAAATTCCTTCCAATATTCCCATTTATCTTTATATCCTGTTTTTCCCTCCTCGACACTATTCTTCAGTCCTTCCATAATATACGTCTCTTCTACTGAGTCAATTCACTCCCATATTGATGAACACTCCACCTCCTGCCATTTTTTTGGGCTCAACCTTTTAGCCACATTTAACAAATGTGGTATCAGGGATTCTTTGTAGGATTTAACCGCTTCCTCGCCTCCATGAAAAAGTACTATCCATGGATCATTTTTTATCTCCCTCTTGGTAATATCTTTTATCAGACCTAATATTTTATCCCAACATTTTTTTAACTTTTGGGCAGTTCCACCATAGGTGGGCCATTGTGCCTGAAGTCTTACAACCTCGCCAACAGTCCGCCGACTGTCCCTCTTTAAATTTGCTCAATTTATCTGGTGTTGCGTACCAGCCCACTATGCACTTGGGTCTGAGTGGGTCTGAGTGGGTCAGTTTCAACATTTTTCCTATAGTGGTTTTATCCTTCTGTGTTCCTAACTCTGTTCCCATTTTTTGATGTCCAGTTCGTCCACTGCCAATAATATTATAGAGCTTTGTTATTATGCCTTAGATTTATCCATAATACATAACCTTTCCAATGATGTAAGCTGTTCCCCTGACCTTAATGGTTGGGGTAAATTTTGGACAAAGTGTCTCAACTGTCGATATCTCCACTCGTCGATTACCATTAATTCCTCATTGTTTTTTAACTCCTGTAGTGATATGATTTTCCCTTTTTTTTTTATATCCCTTAGCTGTGCTTTATCTTTTTTTATCCAATTCCCACCCACTGTTTTTTTTTCCTGGTGCAAAATATCAATTTTCCATTAAATCTATGAGAGGTGAATTATAGTCCGTGGGCCGGATTCAGATAGGAGATACGACGGCGTATCTCCTGATACGACGGCGTATCTCCTGATACGCCGGCGTATCTCCTGATACGCCGTCATATCTCTGAGTGCGGGCCGTCATATCTATGCGCCTGATTCAGAGAATCAGTTACGCATAGATTTCCCTAAGATCCGACTGGTGTAAGTGTCTTACACCGTCTTATCTTAGGCTGCATATTTACGCTGGCCGCTAGGTGGCGCTTCCGTATAGTTACGCAAGGAATATGCTAAATAGGTATTTACGCCGATTCAGAAACGTACGTCCCGCCGTCGCATTTTTTTTACGTTGTTTGCGTTAGGCTTTTTTCCGGCGTAAAGTTACTCCTGCTATATGAGGCGTAGCTAATGTTAAGTATGGACGTCGTTCCCGCGCCGAGTTTTTGAAAATTTTACGTTGTTTGCGTAAGTTGTTCGCGAATAGGGCTTTGCGTAAGTTACGTTCACGCCGATACCAATGAGGCTTTGCGGCGTAATTTTGAGCATGCGCACTGGGATTTTTTCACGAACGGCGCATGTCAAATTTATATAAAACACGCCCACAACATCCCCATTTTAATTAGATGGGCTTACGCCGCCACACATACGTTACGCCGCCGTAACTAAGGGCGCAAGTTCTTCCTGCATACGGAACTAGCGCCCTAAGTTACGGCGGCGTAACGTATCTCATATACGTTACGCCGGAAGAAAGATAGAGCATTCTATCTGAATCCGGCCCCTTATCTATTTGTTTGTGCAACATATACCATATTTTAAGTGCATTGCGTGTTAACTCGTGAGTATTCTCATCCAGTGCTCTATACTGAGTGGGATTCCAAATTATGCTTCCCAATTTTGTCTTAGACAGTAAATTTTTACCCATCTTTTTCCTGATTATCTCTGGCCCACTTCACGACCCGAGACAGCACCACCCATTATAATATTTTCTAATATCCGGGACGCGCAAGTCCACCATATTTTTTTTCCTGTTTAAATACCAGGAAGGAGATTTTATGCGTTTTATTCTTCCAAATGAAATCATTAACAAAGTTTTGAGTACGATAAGGTTCAGCAATGCTACTGGTATCATCTGAATGTATACAGAATTTTGGAAGGAGGACTATCTTCAAGATAATAATTTGTCCTGACCATGAAATTAGTCTGTTTATTACCCTTTTGATTTCCGTTGGATTTCATCTAAAAGGGGAATATAATTTATTTTATATACTTTCTAGATCGAATTAGCAAGTTTAATTCCTAAATATTTAAGTGTTTTCCGCCACGGTAACCTAAACTCCTCTCTTAAGAGCCGTTCTTCTAATTTGCTGATATTAACATTTAAGATCTCAGTCTTAGTTACATTGTTCCCCATACTGTTTATGAATTTTTAATAAATTCGGAATTGTAGTCCTAGGGTTGATGATGTAAAACAATACATCGTCTGCAAAGGCAGATAGTTTATGTTCATCTTCATCTACTTTGATACCTTTCACATCGGGGCTATTTCAGGCATTGGCCAGAAGGGGCTCTAGGGACAACACAAACAGAGAGCGGCGAGAGGGGACAACCCCCTGTCTCGTACCATTTTTCATCTCAGATGCTGGGGATAACCTGTCATTTATTCTTATCCTTGCCGATGGGTGGTGGTACAATGTTTTAATCCTCTGGATCACCCTAGGTCCCGATAACACATGGTTTCCCAGGGTTTGTATCATGAGTCCCCAGTCTACCCTGTTGAATGCTTTTTTCCGCATCGATCGACAGGAGTAGACCTGGGGACCCATTCTCTTTCACCTTCCGGAGGATAACAATGCTCTCACCCCATTGTCCCTCCCCTCTCTTCCAGGGATGAATCCCACCTGATCCAGATGGACCAGTGTGGTCATCAGCCCTTTCATTCGTTCTGCTAATACTTTCGCATACAATTTAGTGTCTGAATTAAGCAATGAAATCGGCTCCACTTATTTCTTCTCTGTTATTGTTTTGTCCAAGATTGATCTTTCAGTCTGACTGAGAATGGGCAATCTTGCTCCTTCTAGAAACTTTTATTTTTTACCTTTTTCTCGCCTTTTCCGCCAGCTCTTCTGCTCTAACAGAATACAGCCCCTCATAGTAGTTTTAAAGGTATCTGCTATCTCCTTTGTTGAATATACCACCTCTCCTTAATTTTTTTTATTTTTTCTATATCATTTCTGGTTTTCTTTTTCTGCACCATTTTTGCTAGATGTTTACTGGATTTATTTCCCCACAATACTTCTTTTGCAATACTATTTAGTTTCCTTTTAATCTCTTGTTCCATAAGCGCTCTAAGTTCATCTATTTTTCTAACTAATTTGTGATATAGCTCTTGTTGTTTCCCCTGATGTTTTTTGTGTTCTTGTTCAATTTTGAATATTTCTTCAGTCAAGATATTATTTTTCCTACCTCTCTCTTTTTCTTTTTTGCCCCCTCCGATATCAGAATCCCTCTAATATAGGCTTGTGGTGTCTCCCATAGGGTTGCACCAGACATTCCTTCGGTATCAATTTGCCAAAAAGTATTGATAATCTCAAGTATAAGGTGGCCTTTGGTGTCCAGGGATATTAATGTTCCTCGCTTACAAGAGCATGATCCGAAGGTGAAGCAATTTCTATTTGGAGTCTGTGATCCTTTCCAACAATCTATGGTCTACCATGATGTAATCTATTCTAGAGTATGTCCTGTGTACAGGGGAGTAGAACGTATAATCCCGCAGTTTTGAGTGCAGTATCCTCCAGATGTCCACTATCTGGCTACTATGCATTTTTTGTTTTAACTTTTTTAGCTGTGCGTTGTTTGTCCCCTGTACCCGGGACGTACTATCTACATCCGATCCATACAGAAGTTCAGATTTCCCATCAAGATCACATACCCTGCCCTGAAATCCTTCAGTTTTCCCATGATTTCACTAAAATATTTAATTGGGCTCACGTTAGGGGCATAGATGTTTGCCAAGGTACATTCCATCTCACTCAATTTGCCTTTTAAGAAGAGAAATCTTCCTTCTATGTCGGTCATCCTTGCCTCCAACGTGAACCGAACCGCTTGCTCTTTTTGAAATAGTATCCCCATAATACCATTTTGGGAAGTCAGGGGAAAATAGTTTAACATTTGATTCCAGGGTCAGGTGAGTCTCCTGTAAAAAGACTACCTCCGCTCTATACCTTTTAGGCTCTTTTAAAATCTTGTGCCTCTTGGTGAGAGTATTTAATCCTCTGACATTATAAGTCATAAACTTAGTTGCTGTCATCTCGTCCTCTCTTTTTTTTCCCCTCCTTTCCCCTTTTCTGCCCTGTTCACTTTCGCCCTGTCTACCATAGAATTTTACCTTTCTTTCTTGGAAAATCAGTGAGGTAGCTCCACCCCTCCCTCCCCATTCCCCTCCCCCCTTGCCCACCTCTCCCTCCTCCCCTCCCCACCCCATCTCCCTCCCACCCCTCCCTCCTCCCCCCCCTTTGGCCCTTTACTGGCCTCAGAACCATTAGTGGTCCCACCCACCACCTTCTCCACTGGTTCTCTTTTTAAGAGGTGTGACTCTGATCGTTCCATCCATCCCCCCCCCACTAAAATCGGGGATGGTGCACAGGACCCAGTTTACAGATTTCAACTCCCTTTTTACTCCGAACCACTCCGCCCCCTCCAATAGCTCCTAAATAGAGATTTCATCCTAGTCTTTTAAAAAAAAATCCCTTTTTTTTTTCACCCAGACCACTTCCCTTTATATCTCATTTTCTTTTCCTGCCCACCCTGGCAGATAAAAGGAGAGAGTGGGGGCAGGGGAATAGTAGCTGGGGCTAAACCCAAAGCTACACACTCAGTTGGTTTGAGGGACTATCTCGGTACTGATGAAATACAATAAACATAATACCGATTTATCAGGAAAGCCAATCTGATGAGACAATTTATAAGCACGGAGCCGGGGCGGCCCACGAGGTTCCCCCGCGGCGGACAGGGGGATATTTTATCATGGAAATCACGCAGTAAATCTGTGAGGAGTAAGGCCAGGCCATGATGAGAGGGAGATTTCTGTGGTATACAGACAGAAGGACAGGATAGAAAAGCTGAAGGACGTGAGCTAGTGCAGTCATGTGGGGGGTCAATTAGGGTGCATTGATAAATTTAAGGTCCGATATAGCTGGTAATAGCCAGTATTGTGTCATCAAAGGGAGGTATCCGTGTTGGTGACAAATTGCATTGTAATGCATGGACTAGAGTATAAGATAGGCTGCACCCATAGAGATCCCCAATGTGCTGCCGATCACGTCCTGAACTGTCACTGCCTTACCACAGGAACCGCCGATGGACAGATCTGGCACTTGCAATTCTAATTTATTACAGAATCCTGTCAGCTCTTCAGGGAACCTTAGTCCTTGCTGATCTTCCTTCTTCTGGCCTATTAACAAGCCGGGAAACCCCAGTTATATTTGATGTTCTGTGCTCGCATTTGCTCCAAGAGTGGTTTTCAGAAGTCGTCGTCGTGCGAGTGTTTCTGAGGCCAATCTGTAAAAATTTGTAACTCAATCCTTCATACTGGGTGGCTGTTTATGGATATGCAATAAAGTCTGGCAGCCTACCTGTTTCCATGTGTTCATTAGAGGCCTGACCCTCTTTCTGCTGTCTTTTATCACCTTCCTCCCTTATGGCTCCACCTTAAGCCATCTCAGGAAGCCTATATTAACCACTGCACTGCTAGTCTGCTTTGGCTGTTCAAGCCGTGTTGTTAGCTTAAGTTCCTGTCTGCAGTGTGCTACGATTTCCTTCCTGTGTACCGTTTTTGGCTCATCCCTGACTTCTCCTGTTTGCCTGTGATCCTGACCTTTTGCCTGTCCCCTCGGTTACCCTTGTCTGCCTGTTGCCCTGACCTTGGCTTACCCATCACTATCGCTTGTCCTGCTTGCTGCTTCCCCTCTCTCCCTGCGGAGCGTGACCTTGGGATACCAGGGGGTCGCGCCCTGGATACAGCTGCGGCGAAGGCCATCCTCCCACCAGAGGCTCTGGTAAACACAAAGCTGGGTCTTAGAATCCGCGCCCTGGGGAAATCTTGGGCTCACGCTTCCTCTCTGATCGCAGAAGTCGGCAATAGGGTTCACTACCTTGTGGTGCATCCCTGACCCCAACGGGGTGCACTTGTCAGATCTGGCCACAGGTGACCTGACAGAGGCTTTCCCCCTTAACTTCATCCAGATTTTTGCTTTATCTTCATAGAGCTGAAACCTCACTATTATATTTCTCGGACATTCTGCTTCCTGCGCTTTTTGGTTTTCCCGTAATCTCTCTCAATCTTAAGGGGGACCTTTATCAGTATGGGGTTAAATATTTTGTTCAGAATTTTTTTCAGGTCTTCCCCTTTCTCCTCTGGGAGTGATCAGATTCTCAAGTTTTGTCTTCTATTTCTGTTCTCTTGGTCTTCCAACCTGTATAATATATTTCTCTGATTATGTTGCATCTGTCTGACTTGCCCTTTAACTTTAGTTCCTGTCGTGTTTATCTGTTCTCTCTTCCGTCACCTCTACTCTTGTCAGGAGGTATCCTAAATCAGTTCTTAGTGAGTTAATTTCTTACCTTAATTGCGTTTTCCCAGTCGCAGCAGCATCTCGGTCATTTCCCCTTTGTTGGAATTTGTGCATCTGCTCGTTGTTTCCTCCATTCTGCATATCTCTAGTTTCACTTTCTGTGTTAATTCGTCTCTAGATAAATCCGGTGCTTCCACTGCTTTTTTACTGTATTCTTTTTTTTATCTGTCTTCTTATCTATTTTATCTTGTTTTGCTTTATCAAACCAGGACTTTTTGGGCATTCCTCTTGGGTCATGTATTGTTTGATAGAACTGGTCGCTGTGCTTTTTTTTGTTTGTTTGGGGGGGGGGGGGGGGGGGGGACACTGCCCTTCGTAGTTTTGCTCGTCGTCTTACTCATGATGTTTTATTGGATGCTCTTATACGCTTCCTCCCAGTTTGGGATTTGTTATTTTTATCCTCTGTGTATACAGACTACCCGTTTGTGTAAAAAACGCAATATTGCCCAGAGTAAGGGAGCCAATTCACAGACTAGAGATTGTATGGCCCGACTGCTATTAGGTACACAATTATGTGAATATGAAATATAGATCTTCGGGAGTACAAAACTGCAGATGTTTAGAAGAATCTACTGTTTATTACAACAGGAATATAGTCCCTTTAACCCTGTAAGGCCAGTGGGTTAGATTTACAGGTGCCCATGTGCGCCTACCATTATACCTTTCACCGGTTCTTTCCCGCTCTTTCAAAGCTTTCAATAGGCTAATTCGATTTTTAGGTTGCTTTTTCCCATACACCAAACGACTTACAGCCAGTCTGACTGATTCGCCAAGGCCAATATCTGTGCCAAGGCTATATAATGGGGCCTATATATACCGGCTTGCACAGTGTTACCCTAGGGTAAAGCAACCGTTTCACCAACTGACAATGATTACGGAATATTTTAGTGCAATTACCTCCAACCGGGCAGGCTGGCTCCCAGGGGAACAGAGTGACAATGCTTTCCATGCACATCCAATGTTTTGCTGAATTGCAGACCATTAATTTAAACGGGTCCAATATAATTCAGTTTTTTTTCCCCCAGGGCGACCAGGCCACTTTATAAGGGCTCCGATATACAGGTTACCCTTTCAGTGTGCTTTACAGAAAAAAAAAGGGGAACCTGTTTCGCCAGAGATTTGAAGTGCGACTCGGTTTCAGACGGTTGCAGCCGGGCTTGCTGGTTTGCCCAGGCGGGTATATGCGAGTAAAGCTTCCGCCGCTATGTAAAGAGGTACAGATATAAGGACTGACCGCTTATACTATTTACTTATTTGCCGGGGTAAAGAGGCTTTCCCACCAACTAGTAGTAGAAACAAAACAGATTGTCTACATAGAAAAGCAAACTACCCGCTATAAGAGTATCACAGAAAACATCCATGCCTGCAGTCGTCCTGATATACAGTTTCAGCTGACATTCAATTTAGCAGTTTGTATATACAGGCATCATTATACATCTTTAAGTAGACTTTTCCAACATAGGTGAATATGTATGCCTGATATTCAGCTATTTCCACTATTCAGCTATTAGCAATATTCGATTTAGCTTATTTCAACTTAATTTACTGCAGTCCAGTTATGCTTATTATTGCTAATAGTTCCCTTGTTGACTAGATGACCAAAATGCTACTTCACTGTGCGCTTTAAATGAACCCCTGCAAAGATGTTCCCAAAGCTGGACACAGGCTATGCAGATCAGTGGGAGACAGCTGCTGTATAATGTCCGTACAGTAATATTTATACAGAGGTACCTCCAATTTCTGTTCCTCAATTCACTGCCGTCATTTTCTGTCCTTTTTCCTCCTTAATCACACAGATAGCTCCGGGGGGTCTTCTGCCAGTTCTCTGTCCAGCTATCTCTATTTACTCACATGGGCTGCCAATCCTACAAGCCATGGCTTCAGTCACAGGTGGGGTAGCCAGGAAGCACGGAGAGCGGGAGGGGTGGGGGTTAGGCAGGGCTTAATCCCTGTTTACCATCTCTCACACTGTCATCCTATCGGCTCCTCTGGGTGGTGGTGGGGGGAGTCCGGGCGGTAGCGGGTGTGTCATCAGCGGCGTCCCCGATGCCACGCACTCATCGGGTCAGCCACGGCTTTTCCTGGGACCCGCACACACTCTCCGGCCAGCCGGCACTATCCAGTCCCTCCCTCCATGAGACACGTCATGTCACGTCCTCACGCATTCCCCGGATCCTAACTTTTGATGCTCTACACTCCTCTCACAATATCCCTTTGCGAGAACATTATAGCTCTCTTCAACTTAGACATTTTTCACCTACCTAGGTGGATACAGAATCGATCTGATGCTGCATCTGTCCCCCACCGCCATTACACAATGGTTGTTCAGATCTCACCTTCTGCTCTGAGCAGGGATTTGTGACTGTCAGTCAGCAGCTCTCTGCTTCCTCCCCAGCTCTCACTGGAGTGCTAGGCTGGGTAGGGGGGCTGAAGGGACTGACTCAGGCTTTCCATGGATCGCTGAGAGGCTGAGCCAGGTGCCGTTGCAAGCATCTGGGTGGGTCTCAACCATATGGTTTGGGATCTTTCCTGAGCTGATAGCAGACTTTTGCCCGATGTCAGCAGAAAATGAATTTCAGGAGTGCAGAAAAAAACTGCACTTCTGTGATACATAAAAGTATGCCCAAAAAAGCTTTGATTGTAATTCTCCTTTAATACAAAAGCTCCTCATATTCTTTGCTCCAACCATAGAGCCATAACTTCCCTGGGTTATGGAGAAGACTACATTTAAACTCATAATAGTGGATTATAGCATGCTGTAATGGTCTTTTGTTATAATAAAAAAATCCCCTGTCTGGATAAATAACATTACCACTTTGTAATAACCTCAGCTAAACACGGCACCCTAAGGAATTTTCAGGAAACCACTGGTGACAGAATTCTACCTTGATTTGCTCACAGTAGTAAAACTCTTTGTCCTCTGCTAATATAAAGTTTCTAGATTTGTAACAAGCACAGACTGTATATAATTTTCTCTGCAAAAAAACACAGCAGCCACAAAAAGAAAGTAACAGTACTGAGATAAACATAGGATGAGGACAGTTGCTACTGCATATTAGCTTTGATTATAGATGGATGCCTTAATCAGCAAGCTGAAGTGCTGTCCTCACAAACCTGAACTGAAACATACCATCAATGTTTTTTGCCATCCTACGTGTATGTATAAGAAATGCATAAAATATAAGTGCATATTAGAAGACTATCTCCAGAAGTGATCAGATTCCTTACATTCAGTAAATATGGTAATGAGATATTGATTTTTAATAATCTGCAAATGGAGTACAATTCCAAAGAGGATGCCAATTGCATCTAATGAAATGTATAGAATACGCAATAAAAAACAAAATGTCAGAGTATAAGACCAGGTGAGAAGACCACAGGTATACACTTGTTGTAATTGTTGTTATCACTGTCGCCAAGTAGACACGACGATTAGGATTGATCTGACCTGGGTCGACACCGTCAAAATCTTGACATACATGGAAGTTGCTCAACAAGTTTCGCGGATCATAGCCGCTTCTTCAGGAGCTTTAGAACTACAACATAGAAAGAATAACAGGTAAAAAACTGAAAAATTATGCTAAAAAACAGATCCCAGAACTGGGATCTTAAATAAGCATTGGATAATTATCAATATATACTCACCAATCTAGTGGTGTATTTGGGGAATGTTCAGCGTAATAGAATTCTCTTCCAGAACAGATGACTAATGCCCCGCTGCACCTGGCCGGGTGGAAAAAGATAGATGTGAAGTCCCATACTATAGACTGCTGTAGCCAATTTGTCGGTTCAGCTGGTGTACAAGGGGGTGCAACAGGTAACTAAAGAGATAGCTATATTTTAGATTGATGGCCCAATATACTCAAAAATAAAATCCCCTAATACACAAAGGTTGATAAGCTAACATTGGAGCCAATTGTTCTAACTAATCCTGCCGAATCAATGTTCATGGGAAAATACAATGTATGTTAGATTGGCATTATATGTCCAATAATAACAGGTACACTTGAAAAAATAGGGCTGCCGCCAAAATTAATTTATTTGAATAAAAAAATATAATATAATTAAATTAAGGTAAGTTAGAGGCCATGCTTCATATGGGTGGGGTTACTGATGTTGCAATTACTGTTAGCGGGTCCATATGGTCATTTTTCGCATAGAACCTGAATGCACACAAATCCATTCATTTAATAGATGGTTTTAATGTTGATGCACTCCTATCTGCTAGATCAGAGTGTGCCGCACATTATAAAAATGTAACCATATATTAAAATTTTTTATTGGATTTGATGAGGCCAAAGGGGGCTCTATATTAGTAATTGCATCCATTAACATTATTGCTGGTAGAGAAACCCTGGCTAGAAAAACATAACCTATATAGGTGTACGCATATAAATGTGTATATACCTATACAGAGGAACATGCTTGGGTGCAGAGAAAAAGTATCAAGGAACTTTAAAATGACCTTGCCTTGTTTGTTGTAAAACCACACCGTTGCACAGGCTGTGGGCAATGAAGCCCTTGATGCTCAGTTGCGGCTTGAGTGAGTCTGATGAACAAACGGCAAGGATAGTTACAAATTAGTTACCAATGACTGTTTGGCTGATTGAAGAAAAAATTGGCTGCAATAAGTTATCCAGACCGATCTAAATTGACTAACCTTGGGATGTACACGGGGATGGCTCACGGAGACATGGTATGCAGTGTGGCTGCACTCTCCAAACTCAGCTGGAGAGTGAAAGCTCACATCGCCATACTTGGACCCCGCTCGCGTGCGTGCGTGCCAGACGTGCGTCTGACGTCACGCGAGCCGGCCATTATGCCTCCTGTGCATGCGCCAGCCGGCGCATGCGCACTTGGAGACTTAGGATAGGCTCCAGGGTGCTGTATGGGTGGAAGTGCTGAGGGACAAGATGGAAATAGTCCAATTGCCATTGGTGGATGCTAAAACACCTAACTCCACACAGGGAGGGAGGGAGGAAACAGCCCATCCAATGGCTTGAGTGGCCACTTGTACACTAAGCTAACCGTAGGGCTCCCAGCTGTGAGTAATGGGACTTGAAAAGGGGCTAAAAGCTCTTTCTGGAGGCATGCGATAACGATGTCATTCATATGCATAGATATATATGTGCATATCCATACCTCGCCTTGGCGAGGCCCTGGAACAGAAACAAACAGAGTTCACATGTAAAACTATTTCATTCAACAAATATTCCTGTAAAACAAAACATAGATTGCTTTAATAGAGGTTGACTCAAAAATTAAGTTTTACATATTGACAGTCTTTAGGTATTGAACCTAGTAGAAAAATCCCAGCTAAAATCTATAATTTTATGCTTCTTAGTTTTTTTATTGAGGAAGGATCATTTAGAAATGAAAGTGAGGAGGAATTAAATCATAAATGTAGAGCTATCTCAAAGGGGATACTTAATGTTGTTGAAAATTAGTTTAAAACTCCTGGAAAAGATCCACATTCAAAGACCTTGGAGGTTTATTGTGTATAGAAGGGAAGGGGAAAGGGGAAAAATATGTTGATAATCCCTGAGGGTAATATCAATGATCCCTGAAGGTGTCCTGCAGCTAAACACTAAAACCTTGATACCAATTCAAAAGAAACATATATACAAACAGTGTAGTGCTGAAATTAAATCAAAGTGAATAAATCAATAGTCATACATTATGATCCTCGCATTATTGCTTTTGATTGTCATAAGATATATGCTGAGGGCATATATTAAATATAATGGTGAATGTTTAGTGAAAAAAATAAAACAACAATAAGTCCAATGAATCAGCAGATGAAAGTCTAAAGAAAAGTATTCAGAGGAAAACTGTGTATCCAGTGTAGGTTAAATGATTCCAAACAAAACGTGAAGTCAGCCCATCACCTAGTAGTAAAATTAAAGGCTTACCAAAAAGCCTGTGACCACCCTTCTCAGGGGGGTCAAACAAGCTTATAAGATGAGGTTATCCTGCAGGTCAGCTGAAAGGATCCTCCGTCTCCCACGCCTTCACTGGATCCAAACCACAGCTCACAGGTGTTTTCAGGAGTGCCACAGGTGTATGTGTGTGGTAATGAGATACACACTCAAAGTGGGGATGAATATGCCACAATGGAAAAGAAACAAAAAAAGAGTTCCATAGTACAGGCGTTTTAAAAGGTTAAAGGATTTATTGGTGGCAATAAAAATACAAACTCTCGTATTCAGCGAGAGATAATAAATGTCTTTGCAAGGAAATAAAATCAGATAGTAGCTCTGTTTGGCGTCAGGCCGCCTATAGGAAGAAAAAAACGTGCATGCGCAACGCGCACGCGCCTCTTATACCATCCTGAACCACAACGGAACATAGTCATTGGTTCAACAGCGGGGCCACCACAGAGCTAAAAACAGGTGTACACGGAGAGACAAAAATTATCGGGATCATCAGCGACATCTGGTGGATAGGTAACACAGTGCAGCAATTAAAAGAATGTATATTAGTACAAAAACACAGTGACATATTGTGGACAATTGTCAGAATGCTCATAAGCACAACAGAAGCAGTGTACAACATTGCAAATAACATCACCATGCTCCTTCCTTAATATTATCACAGTTAAAAACCCTTACGAGCTAACAAAGTAAAAATTCATATATTCAACAATACATGAGCGCAAGCTCAGCATTTTGGAATGTATATTGCAAAAATACAAAAAATACAAAAAATGTAGTGGTTGTAATTTAGAGATTATCACCTTCCAGAGAAAGTTCCTATAGGAGGAATAACCCCTACGAAAAGACCATCATAGGAAAAAGATTTTCTCTAAAAAAAGATATGGAAAGAGGACATGGAACCATCATTAATGGGAAGGGACATCAACCATTATTAATAAAGCAGTTGATGTCCCACTCCACATTAAGACCTCCCAGGACGTGACATTCAAGTCTGTGGATCCAGACAGTTTCTGCCCTAGAAATTGTCCTTTTAGCAAGCTCAGCATTTTGGAATGTATGTTGCAAAAATACAAAAAATGTTGTGGTTGTAATTTAGAGATTATCACCTCCCAGAGAAAGTTCCTATAGGATAGGATATAGGATTGGGAATAAAAGTACGATCAGTTGGTCTTAACCATAACATAACTGTGAAATAGGGTCACAGTCAATAGACTAAATTTTTACCCATAAAGGAATTTCTTTGATGCTATTTTGGTAAATGTGGAAGGTGTGCAGCATGATAATAAGCAGAAATATTTAGACCTAAACCTCTGCAGCATTGTGTGGATTTAGAGGTTCAAGGTTTCGTTTTACTCCAGGTAAAGGAGATAATTCTGCGCTGTATGAACCTGTAAAAATTTGATGGAACTGGGATGGGCAAGACTAAAAAGATATAAAACGTGGGAAATATAGCCATTTTAATTACCGTATTTATCGGCGTATACCGCGCACTTTTTTGCCCTGAAAATCAGGGCAAAATCGTGGGTGCGCGATATACGCCGATACCCGATTTCCCGCGCCGAGTTTGAATACTGCGCCGGCATATACCGAGTGCAGTACACTCGTGTATAGTCGGGCAGGCTCGGCTCCTCTCGCGCTCACGTCCTGTACGTACAGGACGTGAGCGCGAGAGTAGCCGAGCCTGCCTGACTATACACGAGTGTACTGCGCTCGGTATATGCGGCGCAGTATTCAAACTCGGCGCGGGAAAGCGGGGATCGAGCGGGGAGGACGCCGCAGAAGGACGCCGGACCCGACGAAGAGGACACCCGAAGCCGCAGACGGATGCCGGACCCGACGAGGCCGCCGATGGACGCCGCATAAGACACCAAAACTGTAAGTACTAAAATGTTTTTTTTACAGAATGTCGGGTCCACTTTTGGGGTGCGCGCTATACGCCGGAGCGCGCAATACCCCGATAAATACGGTACATTAATGTATCTTGTGCTTTCACAAGCATAATGAATAAGACACAGAATTAATATTGTCTATAAACCTATTTTTCTTCTGAGATGTAATGGATTTAACTAACCTTCTGTATCGTATTGACTACTCATATTTGACCTTGGATTGTTCAGGATTTTCTTCTAAACTCAAATATATCCTTATTATCAATATAGATTCATGACACATTTGTAAATTTTGCTCTGTAATGTAGAATGTAGATTCTCCTAATTAGCTGTTTAGCTATTTAGGACTGCCATAAGCCAGCTATATTAATGGAAGTCAGATCTGATACTGCAATTGTATTACATGTAATTAGAGATCCCTGAGGATTTATATGGCCTAAAGTGTTTATTTCACTTGAGCTGCTAAAAAATGCATAGCTTAACCACTTAAAGTGGAGTTTCCATCAAAAATATAACTTTGCTTTATATTGTAGCTTAGACCTGAAAATAAAAAAATAAATACAATTTTTACTCACCTTGAAATGCCTGTTGCTATGCAGTCCCACGAAATCTGCCTTCCTATTCACCTCGGATCCTGATGTCAGCTCCCTTGGCTCCCAGGATGCTGTGCGCTTCCCCTGTGTCTCCCGGCTTGTTGATGTTTATGGGTTGCCATCACAACGGCGTGCACTTTCGCCGCCGCCGCTCGTTGTGATGGCAACCCAAGTGTTTGACGGCGCTGCAGTTCTATTGCGGACGCACGAGAATGGGGCGGGAGGGGCGGCCCTTTCAGCTAGTCATCCACACTATTCCCGGAAGTAATTGCTTGTGGGCTTCACCATGCCCACAAGCAAAATAAGAACGTTCTGCAGACAACAATATAAAGTGTTCCTTTTGAATAACTTGGCCAAACGGCGGGACTTTTTTAAATAGTAAGTGACACTATATTGACATTTACAACGAGAGATGAAAGCAGATATGTTTAAAAATTGAAAAATGTGATGGGAACCCCGCTTTAAGGACCGCCTAAAGATGATATACGTCGGCAGAATGGCACAGCTCGGCATAATCACGTACCTGTACGTCCTCTTTAAGTGCCCAGCCGTGGGTCGCCCACGACCTGGTCCGAAGCTCCGTGACCGTGGAACCCGCGGACCCGATCATCGCCGGAGTCCCACGATCGGTCACAGGAGCTGAAAAACGGGGAGAGGTGTGTGTAAACACACCTTCCCCGTTCTTCACAGTGGCAGTGTCACTGATCGTCTGTTCCCTGATATAGGGAAAGACGATCAGTGACGTCACAAGTCCAGCCCTACCCCCCTACAGTTAGAAACACACATGAGGTCACACTTAAAGGGTTTGTAAAGGAATTTGTTTTTATCTTAATAGCTTCCTTTACCTTAATGCAGTGCTGTTTTCATGTCCTTATTGTTTGTTTTTGATCTCAAGTTGCTGTAATTCTTCTCTGATCTCCACACTTTCTGGTTGTCTGTTTCCTGATAACCACAGTACTGGGAGCTTTCTCTCTGTGGTCACTAATCAAGGAGGTGTGATTACTGTGTGTCTAAAACCCCTCAACACCAATCAGTTTCGTTTTACAAACCATCACTGCCCTGTATTGGCTCTGTGTCTCTGTTCATCACAAAAGCAGGAAACAGCATGCAAAAACGAAACTAAAACTGTAGGTACATTATATGATTGATTTTTATCTATTTTTAATCATTTTTAAAAGGAATCAGTTAACTATTATGTCTCTATACCCTGTAACCAGTCATTTCAGCAAAAAAATGTTTTTCCTTTACAACTCCTTTAACCCCTACAGCGCCCCCTAGTGGTTAACTCCTAAACTGCAACTGTCATTTTCACAATAATCAATGCATTTTTATAGCACTTTTTGCTGTGAAAATGACAATGGTCGCAAAAAATGTGTCAAAATTGTCCGATGTGTCCGCCATAATGTCGCAGTCATGAAAAAAATGCTGATCGCCGCCATTAGTAGTAAAAAAAAATTATTAATAAAAATGCCATAAAACTATCCCCTATTTTGTAAACACTATAAATTTTGCGCAAACCAATCGTTAAACACTTATTGCGATTTTTTTACCAAAACTAGGTAGAAGAATACGTATCGGCCTAAACTGAGGAAAAAATAATTTTTTTTATATCTTTTTTGGGGATATTTATTATAGCAAAAAGTAAAAAATATTGTTTTTTTTTTCAAAAATGTCGCTCTATTTTTGTTTATAGTGCAAACAATAAAAACTGCAGAGGTAATCAAATGCCACCAAAAGAAAGCTCTATTTGTGGGGAAAAAAGGAGGCCAATTTTTTTTGGGAGCCACGTTGCACGACCGCGCAATTGTCAGTTAAAGTGATGCAGTGCCGAATCGCAAAAAGGAGCCTGGTCCTTTACCTGCATATTGGTCCGGGTCTTAAGTGGTTAATAGGTTTTATAACTTTTGTCTGTATAAACATCCTACGATGGGATGCATGCTAGCCCTCATGAGCAAATCTTGGGTGATCACTGGTCTGCTAAGTAATGTTACTGCAGAATTATCAATAGCAATTTCTGAAGCTGAATAGTTTTCATAGAAGTTTCATAGAAGAATAGTTTTCAGGCCCTCTCACTCTTTTTTTTTTTTATAAATTCTTTATTTTTTCTACATCAATAATATTATGCAATAACATACATACATACATATAATAGCACTTCCATTCTATATTTGCAACTAATATTTTCTTCAACATTACCAATTATTACCACATATTCACACAGTTGTATTATCTTAACATATCTATTATGTTTATGGTCGTTACCCTCTGACCGAGAGAGATGTGGATCACATAAACACGCGACAAGACTTACAACATAAATAGACCTGAAGTGTGCCTTGGTGGTCTGGTCAGTATGCGAAGAAAAGGGGGCATACCCAAGGTAAGTAATGGGTAGTTAATTGAAGAAGGATATGCTGAGAAGTGCCCTGAAAAAGGGAAGGGCGGGAGGGTGTCGAATGCGATTGAATGCGCAGACTCACGGACATGAGGTGAGCTGGAAAGAGTCGGCCCAGTGACGTGTAGTACCGCACACTGAACCGACAAAGAGCATGTGTGAGTGGGCTGCTTAAATACCCTCCGGGCTCCTCCCATAAACTCAGGCCACCATACTGGCCTTCTTATTTATGGTCGTTACCCTCTGACCGAGAGAGATGTGGATCACATAAACACGCGACAAGACTTACAACATAAATAGACCTGAAGTGTGCCTTGGTGGTCTGGTCAGTATGCGAAGAAAAGGGGGCAAAAGACTCAGATAGGGAAATAGTTTATATTGATTTCTTGTATTTATTTAGCCAGCTTGGTAAAGGCTTGTGCCATTCCTTCATGAGGATTTGGGATGTATGTGGCAAAACAAGGAGACTTCCATCAGCCTGGTATCTTGATTACGTAGTCTGGTACTCCCTGTTGGGAGGCAACTGAGGCTGCTCCAAAGAATGTCCAGAGAATTGACTGGGGTTTGAAGCCCAAGTTACTTAGGAGGATTCTGACATGCTTGACACACTGGCTGACACTCAGGGAGCTGGTTTAGAAAGGGCAGCAACGAGCTACCATCATGGCTGGGTAGATGGAGCAGTAGTGGGTCGAGCACCGTCACTGGGCATCAGGCGTTGTCAGTCTGAAACAGGTTGATGTCAACCCCAGGGGCTGGTTTGTTGCGTTTGCAGACTGTAAGAGTGTAGTGGTTCGAAAGCGAGTCGGGTGGCGTCGGAGCAGTGTGTGACTGCCGGAGCCGCTGACTAAATTCACTAGGTTGTAGGGAACCGTAGAAGGCCTGGTAGATGGCTGTTCGGGTCACTAGTCTGGGCAAAGCCCTAAACAGGGAACGAGTAAGGATTTTAGACATGTCCCTAAAGATGGGACTCTTGAAAGGTAGGCGCTTGCCACTGACTACAGGTTGATGCTTCTGTATGCCCTGTAGGAGGGACTTGACTGCATGGGCTTGAGAATACTGACGGTTTACTGGGGTCCTGCAGGGACAGGAAATGCTGGATGCCATCTAGATATGGCGTGATAGTATTGAGAAATGGTCAGCTGCATGTGGCAATACGATATGAAGGCTAGGATGTGTCCAACTGCTGCTTCGGGGCAAGGGGCCAAAAATTTGCGATTAGTGTTTCAAGCAGTGCGATAGGCCTTCAGTGTGTTGCGTGCTGAGGAGTGGTTAATAAGTTGGATTGCGTTGGTGAGATGTGACTTCAGTCCATCGTCAGCAATGTCCATGGTGGGACAGGGATAGTTGTTGGGTCGGCTCCAGGCTCTTGCTGGAAAAAACATCCATTCCAAGGTTGGAATAGGAAAGCGCATCAGCTGCTTTTTGCATTTGCCTGGAAAAAGGTCTACATAAGATATTAACTGGTGACGGAGTGACAGCTGCGCGAGCCTGCGCAGGAAGTGATGGGGAGTGACTTAGATCTACCTTATTTGATGATGTCGGCTGTGGCCTGATTGTCTGTGGTGAAGAACAGTGTCTGTCCTGTTCAAGTGTGGTCCCAGACCTGGGCAGCTGCCACGATGGGATGCAGCACGAGGCGTGATGAAGACTGGGTGAAAAAATTTAAGAGAATTTCTGGGGGCCATGTTTTGAAAAAAACAGTGGCGGCCTAAAAATGGCTGCAAAAGCCTTTGGTGGCTCGGCTGACACTGCCAGGATGAAGATTGAAATGCTGTTCTATCAGGTGGGGAAGTTGTCCCACATAGCTAAGTCTGCTACTGATGCTTGGTCTAGTTTGAGAACTTGGACTGGATCTTGCATTGGTGTGAGAAAATCAAGACAATACACTGGTGCTCAACAAGACGATATACATGCACTTGCAGGCCAACGTGCACTCGCAGGCCAACGTGCACTCGCTGGTGCTGGATAAAAACCTGAACCAACCGCAGGGAAAAAACACAGAGAAAAGATGAGCGGCCCGCGCGCCATTGAAGACGAACGGCCAACTGGGCGCCACTGTGTGGCTGATCGTTTGTCACTGAGGTGTGTTTGCAAGTTTAGTTTGTATTCGGGTTTGCATGTAGGTGCCTGCCGCACAGTGTTTTATACTACTGCAGACAATATTGTGCAGTTGCAAGGGTGTCAGTGAGTGTCAGGTTGCTGGGACGATATTGTGTGGTTGCAGGGGCCTTGAGTATGAAGGTTTGTTTTGAGACGGCATTGCGTGGTTGCAAGGGTCTCAGTCTGGTTTGCTGAGACGATATTGCGTGGTTGCAAAAGGTCTCGATGAGTGTGGCGCTGCTGAGACGGTATTGCATTTGCAAGGGTCTCAACAATGGTGTGAGGCTGCTGAGACGGTATTGCGTAGTTGCAAGAGTCTTGATGAGTGTGGGGCTGCTGAGAAGGTATTGCATTTGCAAGGGTCTGAACTATGGTGTGAGGCTGCTGAGACGGTATTGCGTGGTTGCAAGGGTCTCGATGAGTGTGGGGCTGCTGAGACAGTATTGCGTTCGCAAGGGTCTCAACAATGGTGTGAGGCTGCTGAGACGATATTGCGTGGTTGCAAGGGTCTCAGTCTGGTTTGCTGAGACGATATTGCGTGGTTGCAAAAGGTCTCGATGAGTGTGGCGCTGCTGAGACGGTATTGCATTTGCAAGGGTCTGAACTACGGTGTGAGGCTGCTGAGACGGTATTGCGTGGTTGCAAGAGTCTTGATGAGTGTGGGGCTGCTGAGACGGTATTGCATTTGCAAGGGTCTGAACTATGGTGTGAGGCTGCTGAGACGGTATTGCGTGGTTGCAAGGGTCTCGATGAGTGTAGGGCTGCTGAGACGGTATTGCGTTTGCAAGGGTCTCAACAATGGTGTGAGGCTACTGAGATGGTATTGCGTGGTTGCAAGAGTCTTGATGAGTGTAGGGCTGCTGAGACGGTATTGCGTTTGCAAGGGTCTCAACAATGGTGTGAGGCTGCTGAGACGGTATCGTGTGGTTGCAAGGTTCTTGATGAGTGTAGGGCTGCTGAGATGGTATTGCGTTTGCATGGGTCTCAACAATGGTGTGAGGCTACTGAGATGGTATTGCGTGGTTGCAAGAGTCTTGATGAGTGTAGGGCTGCTGAGACGGTATTGCGTTTGCAAGGGTCTCAACAATGGTGTGAGGCTGCTGAGACGATTTTGCATGGTTGCAATGGTCTCAACAGGTGTCAGGTTGCTGGGCCGAGATTGTGTGGTGACAATTTTCTTTTTTTTTTCTGCACTTTTTATATTTCTTTTTGCTTTTTTTTTTTTTTGTTTGCGTTTGTAAGGGTCATGTGTTGCAAGGGTCTTAACAAGGGTGTCAGGCTGCTGAGACAATTTTGTGTGCTTGCAAGAGTCTCCATGAGTGTGGGGCTGCTGAGACGGTATTGCGTTTGCAAGGGTCTTAACAAGGGTGTCAGGCTGCTGAGACAATTGTGTGCTTGCAAGAGTCTCCATGAGTGTGGGGCTGCTGAGACGGTATTGCGTTTGCAAGGGTCTTAACAAGGGTGTCAGGCTGCTGAGACAATTTTGTGTGCTTGCAAGAGTCTCCATGAGTGTGAGGCTGCTAAAACGGTATTGCTTTTGCAAGGGTCTCAACAAGGGTGTCAGGCTGCGGAGACTAATTTTGCGTCGTTGCAACAGTCTCAACAGGTGTCAGGTTGTGGGGCTGAGATTGTGTGGTGGCAATTTTTATTTTTTTTTATTTTGCACTTTTATATTTCTTTTTGCGTTTTTTTTTTTTTTTTTTTTTGCGGTTTTTTTTTTTTCGGTTTTTTTTTTTCTTTTTTTTTTCTTTATTTATTTATTTATTTATTTATTTGTAAGGGTCATGTTTGCAAGGGCCTTAACAAGGGTGTCAGGCTGCTGAGACGATTTTGTGTGGTTGCATGAGTCTCCATGAGTGTGGGGCTGCTGAGACGGTATTGCGTTTGCAAGGGTCTCAACAAGGGTGTCAGGCTGTGGAGATGAATTTTGCGTAGTTGCAACGGTCTCAACAGGTGTCAGGTTGCTGGGCTGAGATTACGTGGCGGCAATTTTTTTTTTTTCCTTTTTGCGTTTTTTTTTTTTTTGCATTTTGTAAGGGTCATGTGTTGCAAGGGTCTCAGCAAGGGTATCAGACTGCTGAGATGATTTGCATGGTTGCAAGGTCTCAATCAATAAGAATTGGGTTACTGAGAAAGGATAGAAACACCTGGTTTGTTTGTACCTTAAGCAAGCAGTATAAGGTAGAAGGACAACACCTGTTTGAATCGTAGGTTCCGCAGGGGCCACTAATGAACGATATGGGAGAGAACGAATGGTAGCAAATTGATAAGACATAAAGCATGTGTAAATCTTACTTGCGACAGTGGGCCATGCGAGTGAGTTTGCGGCGGACTGTGGCTGGAGTGAAACATGTCGGGAACGTGTAGCGTGCTACCGTGCATGGGGCAAAACAACGAGGTTTGGTGTAGAAAATAGAACACGAGAAGTGCGTATCAATGCTTTGTAAGCTCCACTGCGGGAACCAAACATATGATACAGGTGACACCATGAGTGGCCACGAATTTGACATGACAAACAAGCTAACGAATCCTACCTGGGACAGTAAAGTGCGACTGGGTTTGCTTTGGAGGCAATAACTTTGGTAAATAAATGAGAGAGAAGGGGCGCATGCGCGGCGCTGAACAGGATGGTCGCCTGATGGAATAGCTCCGCAGCTACAGGGCTTATACCGGCTCACGGAGGGCTATAATCTGCTTTTACAACGCTATACTGATCACCCCTCGAGCCCCTAGACTGTGGTGCATGTCGACCGCCAAGAAGAAGAAGAACAAGGGCACAGCTCAGAAGACCCTGACCCACTACCTACTCCGCACCCGGGAGACCTGCGGCATGTCTCAAGATGGCGCCGCTGCACGTGGGGACGACTCGCTCTCCAGATCTCCTCTCCCCTCCCAACTTTTTGCTCCGGAGCCCTCGGAACCTTGTGCTTCGGCCCTATCGAAAGCCGATCTGGACTCCAGCCTGGAGGCAATGTATTCTCGGCTGGCTACCAAGTTCCAGACTGAGCTCCACAAGACCTCCAACACCCTATCCCAGGAGATTGCGGCCTTGGGTACGAGGACGGACAGGCTCGAGACTAAACACGACGAGCTCGCCCTGGCCTACAACGATCTCAGCCGCGAGCATGAAAGTCTCGCCTCGGCATTCTCCCTTATTCAAGCCCAAATGGAGGATCTGGACAATCGCAATCGCCGCAATAACCTACGTCTACGTGGAATCCCGGAGTCGACTACGGATCTGATCCCAGCGGTGGTGCGCCTTTTCAAATCCCTGCTACCGGACTGCAATTCGGCTGCTTTTACCTGCGACCGGATCCATAGGGCGCTCCGACCAAAACCCCCGGCTGACAAACCGCCCAGAGACGTTGTTCTCTGCATGAAAGACTTCCTGGTCAAGGAAGATATTCTCAGGGCCGCGCGGAACCAGAACCGGATTACCCTAGATGACCAGGTAATACAGATCTTCCCTGACATCTCCCAGGCCACCTTGGAGAGGCGCAGAGGCCTCAGAGAGGTCACCACGGTGCTCCAGGCTGCACGGATCCGGTACAAATGGGGATTCCCCTTCAAGTTAGTGATTCCTCACAACGGCTCCACCTACGTGGCTACTACCCTTCTCGAAGGCCAAGAAATTCTGGTCAAGCTGGGCCTTTTGGCCGCCGAGGCAGTTCGTCGTCTCCCCGCTACCCCCCGTCCATCTCCCCTGTGGCACACCCCCCCTCCACGCAGAGACCGCAGGCGGATCAGGTACGATCCCGGAGGTATGGTGAATGACTGAGAGCTGTGCCCCTTCTGTTTATTTTCGTTGAATTTTTTATGTTTTTGGTGTGCACCGTATTCATCACCTTGTTATAGCCCTGGCACCGCGGGCTCCCCTGTTTGAGCCGCTGCATGACCTCCCCGCCCAGCCACAGTCGGTCCCATCCCGTTTTGGTCCTGAGCACCCATGAGACTCGGATGCCTTTGCTCATTTTGTTCCGGTCTATCGCCTTATCTTCCCGGGGTGCTCCGGATCTTGTTGCTCTCGACTTATGGCTGGCCCTGAGACCTGGAGGTCTCTTTTGGTTACTTCTTTTTTCAGGTCTGAACTCTCCACCTGATCCAAAAGATTTTTTTTTCTTCTTTTTACTTTCAACGTATCTTTTTTTCTTTTTTCTTCAGGATGTTGTTTTTTTTTTCAGTTCTGGACAGTATATGTGCTCTATTTTTCTCATTTGGCTCTATGTTCTTGTATATATATGGTATTTTCGGGCCTGCATTGTCTGCTATGTGTACATAGGGATGGTGGTTGTGGTGTGTCCCCTGGCTCGATCACATGGTCCCCTACCGGGTTGCAGCGGGGACATAATTCAGTTCCCGCTGGGGCCTTTCATTCAGTTGCTAGCTCACTTCTGTCTCCAGGATGGGGATTAAGTGCATCTCCCATAATGTCAAGGGGTTTAACACCCCTATTAAGCGGAAGAAAGCTTTTGCTCACTATTCTCAGATTAAGGCTAAAATACTATTGCTACAGGAGACACACTTCTCTGAATCCTCCCACCCTAAATTTTTTCATAGGCATTTCTCCCAATCATTCTATACATTGCACTCGTCTAAGAGCTGGGGGGCAGCCATATTTCTCCACTCCTCGTTACCCTTTGATGTCAAGAAGGTTTACAAGGATAAGGAAAGCAGGTTTGTCATTATACAGGGCCTGTTGAACAACAAAGAATTGACTATAGCTAGTGTTTATGCTCCCAATGACCCTCCTGCCTCCTTTTATACCACCTTCTTTGATTGTCTGGCTAGATTCCAGTCCCCACACATGATAGTAGGGGGGGATTATAACCTGGTTGCTAACCCCTCTCTGGATAGGACCTCAATCTCTGCATCCACTAGAGCTTTCCCTAAATCGCTGGTACGGGCACTCAAAGACCACCAATTAATTGACTCCTGGAGGGCCCACAACATTGGGGCCAAGGAGTTCACTTTTTTTTCACACCCCCATAAGAGTTCAGCCAGGTTGGACTATATTTTTGTCACTCCCATTATTCTGGCTAACTCCAGGGATGCCTCAATACTCCCTTGTGCCTGGTCTGACCACCAGATCACCTGTTTTGACACAGATTTTATTGGTCTCGCCCCTATGCCGTTTGCCTGGCGACTGAACGAATCCCTCCTTTCGGATGCAGCGGTTCTGGGTACTGTTCAATCATCACTAGATCAGTACTTTGAGCTTAACTCCCTTCCCGAAACCCCGATAGCGGTGATTTGGACCGCTCATAAAGCGGTCATACGGGGCAAGTTGATTGAACTGGCCTCGGCCCGTAACAGAGCCAACAGGCAGCGTATTCTGGACCTCACTTCAGAACTAGACTCCCTATACAAGAACGCTAATAAACTTTCCCTAGATTCTGTCAGGGTTGAGATAGACAAAAAACGCCTGGAGCTGGACACTTTGCTCACCTCCAAGGCCGAGAAGGCTCTGAGGTGGGCAAAGGCGAAATTCATTTTACATGGCAGTTCCCCTTCGGCTATGTTGGCCAGAAGGCTAAACCGCCTCACCGCTCCCCCCCATGTATATAAACTCAGCACGGGCTCTGGCCTGACGACCTCGCACCCCCAGGAGGTTCTAAAGGTTTTCACAAATTTTTACTCCTCCCTCCTGTCGAGGTCCCCGACGAATCCTTCGGTTGGGGATCTGGCCTGGTTGGATGCAATCCCAGTACCCTCTTTGTCCCCTTCCCAGAGAGAGAAACTAAACTCCCCGATCTCACAAGAGGAAGTTTTGGCGGTAATTAAAGCCCTAAAATTAGGCTCTGCCCCAGGCCCGGACGGTTTTTCCTCTCTTTACTTTAAAAAATTTGCACCCACTCTTGCGAGCAAAATGGCCCAATTGTTTAACTCCTTTTTACAAGGTCACCCCCTACCTGAGGAGATGTTGTTAGCCAACATGTCCCTTATCCCCAAACCTAATAAAAATCACTCCCTTCCCCAAAACTACAGGCCCATATCGGTCATTAATAACGATCTCAAAATTTTCAGCAGGATTCTAGCGGACCGCCTGGCGAGTGTGATCTCTTCCTTGATATCCCCTTTTCAGGCTGGTTTTATTCCCCACCGTCTGATCACGGATAACATCCGCCTGGCATCTAACATAATCCAGGATGCGAATCTGTACTCCAGGAAGGTGGTCCTGTTGAGTTTAGACATACAAAAGGCGTTTGATAGCGTCTCCTGGGATTATGTTTCGGCCCTTTTGGTCCGGATGGGCTTCACTGGGGAGTTCCTACGAGGCTATCTGGCTCTATATAATAACCCACAGACCCGTATTAAAATCCCGGGGTGTAGCTCGGACTTTTTCGGTTTGGGCAGGGGAACGAGGCAGGGGTGCCCCCTCTCCCCCCTTATATTCGCCCTTGCCCTCGAACCCCTGGCGATTGAACTGTTGCGTAACCTGGATATCTCAGGATACCACAAGGGCAGTGCAGAATATAAGTTCTGCATGTATGCGGATGACGTGCTAATGTTTATCACCAACCCCTTGGTCACCCTGCCCAACTTATTTACCACCTTGTCTAAATTTGCTAGGGTCTCTGGCCTCGAGGTGAATGTTTCGAAATCTAGTGCTCTCCCGGTCGGCTACCCCCACTCAGAACTAGACCTTCTTAGGCATAACTTTAAATTCTCCTGGGCTGTTCACTCGCTCCCATATTTGGGTATCAACCTTACTGACAACTATAATAAACTCTTTGAAGCAAATTTCCCCCCAATGGTTTCCAAAATTAAACAATTGCTCAGAACCTGGGCCCCTCTCCATATCTCCTTTTTGGGCAGAGTAACTGCCATAAAAATGACCTGTCTCCCGAAACTAATGTACCTTTTTAGATCCCTTCCCCTTAGAATACCCAAATCTTATGTCCTTAAAATTCAATCCCTTTTTAATGATTTTATTTAGAAAGGTAGGCCCCCTAGATTTGCGAGAGAGGTTCTCTACTGCTCCTCCAGGGGAGGTGGCCTCGGGGTTCCCCAGGTCTGGCTCTATTATTTATCCAGTAGATTTTCCCAACAGGCCCAATGGACTATTGGTAATCCCAGAGTTCCTTGGGTTAGATTCGAAATGGACTCAATTCTCCCATTTTACCTCCCTGGCCTCATGTGGTCCTCTAACCCTACAGGGTTTACACTCAGATCCAAAAACCTTATAGTAGCTTTGTCCCTACTCCTCTGGGATAGTTATAAACTTAAGCTGAACATGATCTCACAGCCGCCCTTAAATGCTTCATATTTGGGTGACCCACGTTTCCCCCCAGCCTACTCCTGCCCCGAGGCTTTTCAGCTCTGGGTAGATCTGGGTCTGGTTAGACTTCGGGATTTCCTACATAACTCCAAATTCATACCCTTTGCCACTCTACAGTTAAGGTTCGGGATACTGGAGGGGGAATTTCTTCACTACCTCCAGATCCGTCACTTTTTCCAATCGCATTATGGCACCCCCCCTTCAGACCATCCTTCAGGCTTTGAGGTCATATGTAACTCTACTCCTAGGGGCAGGGGACTAATATCTGTGATATACTCTCTGATGATCGCGGCTCTCCGACCCGCTGGCTTGCGATATAGATCCCAGTGGGAATTGGAGTTGCAGTTGGCCGCTGGTGACTTGGATTGGCAGTCCTGCTGGTCCAATATGCGAAAATGTACGCTTTCCCTTTCTATTAGAGAAACGGCGATTAAGCTAATGACCCGCTGGTACTACACCCCTGTTCGCCTCCACAGCATGTTCCCGCAGGTTTCCCACCTATGTTTTAGGGGTTGTGGGATACCAGGCTCTTTTGTCCACCTATTTTGGGACTGTCCCAAACTTAAACCCACATGGACTGAAGTATTGAAACTGATTGACACTCTAGCAGGCGAACATGTAGAACTTCAGGTCACACAATGTCTTCTCTTTGATAAGGTCGGGGAGGTACGGGGGCCTATGACCAGGTTGATTCATGCAGTTTGCCTGGCCACGTCTTGGGCTATTGCCCTTTGTTGGAAGAAAGATACTGTCCCATTCTCGTTAATACCAAACAGATTGGACCAGATGATGTTGTCTGAAAAAATATATCATACTTTATATGACTCGTTACCTAAATTTGATGCCAAATGGAATCCATGGTTTATTTTCAGACTCCAGGACTGATGTCTCTTTTCTTTTTTTGTTTGTCCTTCTTTTTTTTTTTTTTTTTCCTTTTCTCTCTCTTTCCTCTTTTCCTTTCTTTCTCTTTCCTCTTTTTTCTAGTTTTCTACCTACTTTTTGAATACCCGGGAAGGCCGCCCCTTCGGTTTCCTGTTGGTCTATAACCCTGGCAATCTATGAACACCTCGCAGGTTACAGTTTATTTCAATTGGATCTTGAATCATTACATAGTATCCTCTTTCTGTGTTCACTTTTTGGGATGCTTCGGTTACTATTGATACCTGTAACAAACGTTTATATATTTTTGGCGATATGTTTGCCTGTACCTTACTTGTAATGCTTTGTATACTCTTAATAAAGCCTTTTTTGAAATAAATGAGAGAGAAGAGCCGTGTACAAGCAATTCGTAAGTTCCGCTGTGGGAACTAAAACACACGACATGGGGGAAACAATGAATGACAACGGTAGAAAGTATGCAATGTATGTGATACAAAATTGTTGTAAAATGCATGAAATGAATCCGATACGAATTGATAGTAAGGAGTATTGAACAAATCTGATACGAATTGGTTGTAGAGTGTATGCTACCCCTTGCTTTGAAACCGAACACCTACCAACCACCCATCCCCCCAGGCTAATCAAGTGCAGACAAGGCACCATGTGAGTCCAATTACCACCTCAATCTGCCAAAGAACCCATACAAACACATGTCAATCTCCAAATGGATTTACAAATGAATCGTATGTTTGGCAGAAGGAAGTTACAAATGTACTACGCCTGAGCCAAATGATGTTGAAACATGAGCAAAAGTAACTCAGAGGCAGTTTTTTTCCAAAAGGGATGCAGGATAGGAAGCATAACGAATTGCAAGATTGCACAAGATACGAAAAGGTTTGAATCCTACCTGCGACAGTAAGCGGGAACCGCCGGCGAAGACCATGAAGGGAGAAGCCGCAAAGCGCTTGCGATGTCGAATGCGATTGAATGCGCAGACTCACGGACATGAGGTGAGCTGGAAAGAGTCGGCCCAGTGACGTGTAGTACCGCACACTGAACCGACAAAGAGCATGTGTGAGTGGGCTGCTTAAATACCCTCCGGGCTCCTCCCATAAACTCAGGCCACCATACTGGCCTTCTTATTTGTCCTTTACTAATATTTCCTCTTAGTTCTGATACAACTCTGTTATTATTCCATAAAATTAATGCAATACATTTTCCTTAACCTGGGTAAGACCCTAGTTATCCTCCCAGACAGATACAGATAGACCTCTTAAAAAGAAAAAGACAGATAGAAAAGAAAGAAAGACAGGGAGAAGAAAAAAAAATCATTTTTTAATCTCTCCCCCAACTCCCCCCCCCCCACCACTACCCATCCACCTAAGGATTTTGTCCCCTATATTCCATATATGGTATCCACACCTCCCGATACTTTGCTTCCTGCTCTCTCAATACCATAGTCAAATTTTCCATTTGCTGAATCTCCGCTATTCTCCCCATCCATTGTATTTTAGTTGGGGCTACTGTACTTTTCCAGAGGATCGGAATACAAGCTCTTGCTGCCGATAACGGAATATCATGCAATAAAAAGACTGACGGATTTTCTCCAAGAGACACGTCTGTAATTTATTTTACTGTTTCAGAAACCATTTTCCAAAATTCTTTCAATCTAGGACACTCCCAGAATATGTGTAGCAAAGTACCTTCTGCATTTTGACAACGCCAGCATTGATTGGATACCAGTGGAAATATCCAATTCAGTACCTACAGAGTTCTATACCACCTAGTTAAGATTTTATACCCTGCTTCTTGATACCTAGTTGCCATTGATGCTTTGTGTGTAAATAACAATATTTTCTTTTTCTGTATCTCCGAGAAAGTAATTCCCAAATCCCTCTCCCATGCTTGTAAGAAAGCCAGTTCTTGAGGGGCTTCTGCATCTATCAACAGGGCGTACATAACTGAGAGTGAATGTCTAAGTGGCGCCCCCTTTAAACATATCTGTTCAAACCCAGATGGTATACGTATTTCTGACATATGTTGCGTATATGACCATAGGAAAGCGTTGAGCTGTATTAGCCTAAAGGGGTCAAGATCTTCAGAAAACACTCTTTCAATCTCCCCCTAGTCATTACATAGTTATTTCTAGAAAAATGAACAATCCTACTAATTCCTTGTCGCCTTAATTCTTTGAAACATTGATCTACCAAACCCGGCTCAAAACTTGGTGTCCCCAAAATTGGGATCATAGGACTTGGATGTATCGACATCTTAGTTTTCTTAAATATTTTTTTAGGGGTCTGGATCGTGGCCCCCACTGTAGGGTGTCTCTTCACCTCCTATGGTATCACACTATCTGAAAGCCATGCTATTCCTTCCAAAGGTATGGCAGTTATAGTTTGTTCCATCTGTATCCATGGCTTTTCCTTCTGCACTGTGCACCAATCCACAACTCGTGTCAGATGTGATGCGGCATAGTAACTCACCGGATCCAGGAGACCAACCCCTCCTCTCTCTTTAGGTAAGGTCAAAACAGTTCTACATACCCTTGGTGATTTCCCCACCCAAATAAATCTCACAAAGCTTGATCTAAGGTCCCTCAAAAAACCTGCGGGTAACTTAATCGGTAAAGTCTGGAACAAATATAGCAGTCTAGGCATTACGTTCATTTTAATGATATTAATTCTACCAAACCAAGTAAATACCTCTTTGTCCCACCTCTGAAAGTCCAATTTTATTTGTTAAATTAATGGAGCAAAATTAAGTTCGAACACTTGATTAAGCTTGTTTGGTATTTTAGTCCCCAGATAACATATGTGTGAGTCTGTCCATCTAAAACTAAAACTATGCGAGAGCTGTTGTTTTAGCTTCCCATTCATTTCCACACCCATTGCTTCAGACTTGCTGCAGTTTACCTTAAAATTGGACATCTCCCTGTATCTGCGTAACTCCAGTAGCAATGTTGGTAGAGATATCACTGGTGAGGTTATAAAAAAGAGCAAGTCGTCTGCATAGGCCACCACTTTATGTTCCCTACCTTTTTTTACGATACCCCTAACATCTGGATTGGCCCGGATTGTTCTTAGAAAAGGTTCTACTGTAAGAATAAATATGATAGGTGAGAGTGGACATCCCTGATGAGTTTCATTACTTATTGCAAATGGTTCGGACATTAAATCATTCACCTTAACTCTTGCACTTGGGCATGAGTATAAGCTTGTGATCCAGTTCAACATCCCATTTCTCAATCCTATATGCTGTAATGCAGCTCTCAGGAATGTCCAATCGACCCTATCAAATGCTTTTTCAGCATCAGCGGATATAATCACTAGCCGCTTCTGATAGGAGTGGGATAGATGTATAGCACCAAGGACCCTTTGTGTATTTTCCCTCCCCTCTCTACCAGGAGTAAACCCCACCTGGTCTGGATGTATAATCGCTGGAATATATCCTAGAAGTCTGTTGGCAAGTATTTTCATCAGGATCTTGAGGTCTACGTTTAGCAACGAGATTGGACGATTACTGGCGCATTGGGTTGGATCTTTACCCTCTTTAGGGATTAATGTTATGTGAGCCATCAATGTCTCTCCTCGCATCGCCTGACCATCCCGTATTGAATTAAAGGTGGCAAGGAATTTTGGTGCCAGTCTTTCAGAGAAAGTCTTATAATAAAGCAACGTATACCCATCAGGGCCTGGTGCCCTGCCTGGTTTCAATGCTTTCAGGGCTTCTAAAAATTCCTCTATTGTGATTGGGCCATCAATATCTCCTGCCTCTTCCTCAGGCCTTCCAGGCATTCCTGAGGCCGCTATATATTCTTTTACCTGTTGTCCTCTATTAGGCATCCTTGACGTAGACTGTTGGTCCTCTATATTATAGAGCTTAGTATAGTAGTCTCTGAATGCCTTTGCAATTTCTTGTGCCCTCTCACTCTGACTTGAAAAAGTTCTAACACACAAGATTTTTGTTTTTATGATTTAATTTCTTTAGAATGTTCAGAATTCTTAGGATGATACTCAATTTGCCACTCAGCTTTTGTGGGCAACATGCCTCATAATCCTTACATCACTGCATAATTACCCCTTCATTTCTGGAAGTAGCAAGTATTTCTTTTTGGGTGAATGAAGGGGAAGAACAAAAGGAAAGTAAATGTAAGTTATTGCAGGGACCAAAATAAAGTGAACCCATTTATTTGCTCTACATCAGGGGTCTCAAACTCAAATTACCTGAGGGCCGCAAGACAAGTTTTCATATCCCATGGGGGGCCACATGCAAACTTTCAAACTTCAAAAACAGTACTGGTGTCAGCGAACGTATTATTAACCCCCCAGCACCGGTGTCAGCGGACACATTATTAACCCCCAGCACTGGTGTCAGCAGATGCATTATTAACCCCTAGTATTGGTGTCAGCAAACGCATTATTATCCCTGACCACTGCACTGTACACGGACCACTACACACGGACCACTGCATACTGACCACTACACTGCACACTGCTGACAGACCACTATACTGCCGACAGACCACTACACTGCCGACAGACCACTACACTCTGACCACTCACCATCATGGCACAGCACATCAAGGCTCAGAGCCCAGCACATCAGGGCACAGCACATCAGGGCACAGCACATCAGGGTACAGCACATCAAGGCACAGAGCCCAGCAAATCAGGGCACATGGCACAGCACAGCACATCAGGGCACAGGGCACAGGTCACAGCACATCAGGGCACAGCACATCAGGGCACAGCACATCAGAGCACAACAGGGCACAGGGCACATCAGAGCACAGCACATAGGGGTACAGCACAACAGGCCACATCAGGGTACAGGGCACGGCCATCAGGGCACATCAGGACAGGACATATCAGGACAAGGCACATGGCACATCAAGGTACAGGGCACATGAAACAGCACATCACGGTACAAAGCCCAGCAAATCAGGGTACATGGCACACATCAGGGTACATGGGCCACAATCAGAGCACAATCAGGGCACATGGGGCATATCAGGGCACAATCAGGGCACAGCACATCAGTACAGGGCACATGACACATCAGGGTACAGGGTACCCTGATGTACAGAGCCCAGCACATCAGGGTACATGAGGCACATCAGGGTACATGAGGCACATCAGGGTACATGAGGCACATGGCACATCAGGGTACATGGGGCACATGGCACATCAGGGCACATGAGGGTACATGGGGCACAATCAGAGCACATCAGGGCACATAAGAGCACATCAGGGCACAAGGGTTTACTTGTTGTTTTCTTCAGATGAAGAGCAGTGCAGGAAGCGTCTGTCATAAGTTCACTTGTGTCTCATGTCACGCTGCTACTCCCCGGCGACCCCCCCCTCTTCTCGTCCATCCCAGATGATGTCACAAGCAAATAGGGATGGACGAGAAGAGAGGAGGGGCCGCCAGGAAGTAGAAGCGTGACATGAGAGACAAGTGAACCTCTGACAGACGCTTCCTGCGCTACTCTTCATGCACCTCGATCTACACTTCCGCAGCACCCGCTCTGCCTGCGGGCCATTTATTACCGGTCTGCGGGCCGTAAATGGCCCGCGGGCCGGTACTTTGAGACCCCTGCTCTACATGAATAATGTTAAGCTTTTTTTACCCCCCCCTTAACTATTTAACAACTATTTATATACCCACCATGGGAGTGTTTCAAGAAGAATCAGGGGCCAAAGGACTATCATAAACATCACTGTACTCTCAAAGTAAAAATAGGAAATATCTACCGTATTTGCCGGCGTATAAGAAGACTGGGCGCATAAGACGACCCCCTAATTTTCCAGCTAAAATGTTGGTTTTGGGATATACTCACCATATAAGATGACCCCCTTCCTACTAGTCATGCCTCGCCTCACCTCACTGTGCCATTACATGTCAGACTGTGCCACCATTACATGCCAGACTGTGCCACCATTACATGCCAGACTGTGCCACCATTACATGCCTCACTGTGCCACCATTACATGCCTCACTGTGCCACCATTACATGCCTCACTGCATACCTCACTGTGCCATTGCATGTAACCTATCATGCAGACTCTCAGTCAGATCGCGGCCATCCATTTTTCAAAAGCTGCGCCTCCTCCTGCTGTTCCATGATAGGCGGAACACTCAGCTTCCCAGCAGACACTGTGTTCAGTGTTCCGCTTATCACAGATGCCCTCTCGTCCGAGACCGAGGATGAGAGGGCATCCATGATAGGCGGAACACTGAACAGAGGCTCTGCTGGGAAGCTGAGTGTTCCGCCTATCACGGAACAGCAGAAGGAGGAGGCATGGCTTTTGAAAAAAGGACGGCCGCGGTCTGACTTATACGCCGGTAACCTATCATGCAGGCTCTAAGACGACCCCCGACTTTTAAGTCGTCTTAGGCTGCGTACACACGATAGGATCGCCAGGGGAGAACGGTCTGAAGGACCGTTTTCATCAGTCCAAACTGATCGTGTGTAGGCCCCATAGGTTATTTAACCACTTGGGATCCGCGCTATGGACGAAAGACGTCCACAGCGCGGCTCTCAAGTGCCGAGTGGACGTCTTTGGACGTCCTGTTGTTGTCATTCCCCATGCGCGCCGCTGGGGGTGCGCAGCGGGGAAACAACGTGCACGGCGCAGCGCTCGGGAGCCGATGCGTGTGCCTGGCAGCCGCGATGTCCGCCAGGTACCCGCGATCGGCGGTGACAGCAGGGAAGTGGAGAGAGGACAGGGAGAGAGGACAACGATCTGTGTCCCTTGTACATAGGGACACAGCATACCCAGGATACACATTTAACCCCTTCCTCACCCCCTAGTGTTAACCCCTTCACTGCCAGTCACATTTATACAGTAATTAGTGCATTTTTATAGCACTGATCGCTGTATAAATGTGAATGGTCAAAATTGTGTCAAAAGTGTCCGATACGTCCGCCGCAATATCGCAGGCCTGACAAAAAAATAGCAGATCGCCGCCATTACTAGTAAAAAAAAAAAAAATCATAAATCTATCCCCTATTTTGTAGGCGCTATAACTTTTGCGCAAACCAATCAATATACACTTATTGCAATTTTTTTTTAACAAAAATATGTAGAAGAATACGTATCGGCCTAAACTGAGGGAATTTTTTTTTTTTTTTTTTTAAATGGGATATTATTATAACAAAAAGTGTAAAATATTGTGGTTTTTTTCAAAATTTTCTGTCTTTTTATGTTTATAGCGCAAAAAATAAAAATCGCAGAGATGATCAAATACCACCAGAAGAAAGCTCTCTTTGTGGGAAAAAAATGATAAAAATATAATTTGGGTACAGTGTTGTATGACCGCGCAATTGTCACTCAAAATGCGTCAGCGCTGAAAGCTGAAAATTGGTCTGGGCACGAAGGGGGTTTAAGTGCCCAGTAATGAAGTGGTTAACCTTCGGTAAAAAAATGAGAACTTGCTTTAAAATTGAACCGATGGACTGGTAACCGATAGGTCAAAACCGATCGTTAGTATGGAAAACCATCGGTCAAAAACCTGCGCATGCTCAGAATCAAGTCGACTCATACTTGGAAGCATTGAACTTTGGTTTTTTTAGCACGTGTTTTACGTCGCTGCGTTCTGACATGTTTTTTTAACTGATGGTGTGTACGCACGACAGACCATCAGTCAGCTTCATCGGTTAACCGATGACAACGATCCTTCGGACCGTTCTCATCTGATGGACTGATTGTGTGTACGCGGCCTTATACGCTGGAAAATACGGTACTCATATTTGTTAAAATGCATCTCAATGGAATCTGTGCAAACTGCTGTTGAACATTACAATTAAAAATTAACATTGCAATGTCATATATTATTTCAATTGCTGGGAAGAGTGAACAGCTTTTTAAATGGTCTTCCTATACACCATAAAATCATGTGAAATATAATAATTGTTACGCCAAAAAAAAATAAAACATTTCTTGTTGTTAAAAATGAAATACCTGCATCTGCAGAATGAAAAAATTATAATGAATAACTCTTGATATGACTGTACAATTACTCCAAAAATCAATTAATATATACAATAAGTGTACCCTGACGTAAATAAGGGAACTGGTCTGTTGATCCCTATCTGTTTTCGTGTTAATTAGTATGTTGGCTTCCTTTCAACAACCCTTCAAGGAGCATATATCGTATCTAATCTGTAAATTTGTCAGTAATCATTTTTGTGGGCAAAACGAGTGACGTAAAAACATCTACAAAAATTAACAAATTACACCCACAGTAATTCAGTGGTAAAATCAGTCATTTGACATATTAAAACAGATCTTGCACCTCCTTCACATTGTACATTAAAGAGTAACTCCACTTTTGTTGAGAAAAAAAAACTCCCCTCTGGGTGATCTATGTACATAACAAGGATTTTCACAAACTTTGTTGCATATTTCTACCTTTTGTTATTCTGAAGAAATCCCTGTGTGTTTGTCTGTGTCCATGTGGGAAAGTGAGTCTAAGGCCCCCAGCTCACTGGGAGATCTCTGCTCACTGAGCGGGGAGGGGCTTGTGCAGACTTCTGGTCTTGGTGCAGACTTCTGGGAAAATCAATGTGCCAATCACACAAGCAGTGTGTACAGAACACCTTCAGGTAGCCATATTGCATTGCATTTTTAGAAAATTAGAGTGGCTACAGATTGAAAAGGAAAGGTACATTTTCATAACATCCAATTACATAATGACTTGTGTCGCAACTGTATACGCTATATTATCTTTTCTTTATTTGCACTTTTTTCCCCACAAAAGTGGAGTTACCCTTTAAAGCTAAACTCTGGAAAAAGCAAACATTTTCTAAATACCAGAGACATGTATGTTTTTGGTTGAATCTTGGTGTGATTTAAAGATTCTTTTCAGATTTTTTTGCAGTAATCCAGTGTGAAACATTTTGTTAAAGCAGGAGCTTCCTGTAATAAAGACCAATCGCTGGTGCACTCTCCTTGTGCGGGGTGACTGGCCTTGTATCCTCCCCCTGTTGTAGGTGGGGCCTGCTGGGTCCCTCCCAAAACTTTGCTCTCTGCACAGGCTTGTACAGCACTGTGATGATGTCACTGCTACACTTACAAGGTAATATTTGGGTTTACAAAAGTATTTGGTGTGAACAAAGTTGATTTATATCCTTTGTCGCTATTAAAGCAGTATTAAACCCAAGAGAAACATGTATTATTATATTGCAGCTTATCAATTCTTAGATGCGATGGCTGCATTTGTTTTTGTTTTTTTTATCTGGCTTTCTTTTTTTCTTTAATTTTCATCTGGTGATCCAGCCAGTAAGTCTGTTGTTTTTCAAAAGAACAAGCTTTCCTGCAAATGTATTGGTTTACAAGAATGAGACAAACCATACACAATTGACAAGGGTGCTTACAAAGATTTACTTTTATGTAAAAGTTATACCCCCCCCCCCCCCCCAAAAAAAGGAAAAAAATAGCTGTAGCTGCTTATAAAGTGTTAACTGAAGTTTTACTTCAATGTGTTAGTGTATCTAATTCTGCTAGTACATCCAACACCCCCCCCCCCAACACCAACAATGCTGCTGCCTGCTGTGCCCCCTGTTCTCCTTGGTTCAGAGTGGGGGCACTCTAATACAGGAGGTGTGATACTGGCCAGGTCACCTGGGGAAAAGATTGGAGGAAAAAGCTTTTAAAAAAAAGAAAACGAATGCAGCCACCACATATAATGATTGATAAGCTGCAGTATTATCCATTTTTAGACAAGTGGGTGACTAAAGCGCTAGCCAACAGTGAAAATTAAAAGTGACCAGTGAAAAACAAAATGCTGCTCAAATCTAAAATGTGCTAACAACAAATAAAGGTCTGAATAAAGAATGATGAGCGCAAACTGAAAATCTAAAAGTGAATATAAAGACAGTCCATAGGGGACTGATAACAATCAATAAAGATATGCAGTGAATTCAAAATTAACACCACTAAAGCTTGCTGCCATGGAAGTGTTCTCATATATGGAACACCGCAATGTGAATCTTGATGAAGTGTTTAATGGTACCCACATTACTAGAAAAACTGACCTTAATAGCCAATTTAGAGTCTTGGCACATACTATGGAAAGGAAGGTTAATCTGTGGTGGGATATTCATACATTTGACCGGTATCTAAAAGAAAAAATTGTCCCGAGAAGACTTAGGTGGGATGTTCCCCCTAATGATGGCCTCTTGGACAAACAATCCATGGACGAATGGTTCCACTTTTACAACGATAAAAGTTTGGAGGCCATTCATTTTCTCCTTAAACGAAAACAAAAGAAGATGCGGGCCATGGATTCGATAATAGGAGAAACCAAAATTCTTTTGGAACCCTTTAAAGATTCAACTGATTTTAAAAAATTATCCACTCAATTAAATAAAACATTAGCCACAAAAGATCGTGAAGTTCAATTAAGAAAAACGAAGAAATACCAACGAGATACATCAGATTACAAAGCAGATCAGGTGTTCAAATGGCAGGCAAAACACACGCCTCCATTACCCACTTCAACATATTCAACACCTGAGAAAGAAGAGTATATTGAAGATTTAGGGACAAGTCGACCTGATAAACATTTAGGTTGGCAGGATCAAGCTCCTCCACGAGTGAGAGGAGGTCAAGAACAAGATAATGGTGAAGCACAACGTCACCAAACACCTCAAAATACACGTCCAAAAAAACCTTTTAAAAAACCTTTCAAGAAACCGTACTGGAATCGTCGTAACTCTGAGAGGGACTATAGGGATAATAGGGGGCCAATTTATTATCCGCCACCCCATAATCCCAACCCTCACTATCCCCAATACTATAATTATCCGCAACGGAGTCCAATCCCCACACATAACCGATTTGAACCTCTGCGTCAATACCAAGATCACCACCCTTACCATGCACCTTACTATGCACATAATTCCCATGAGTCTTTTTTAGACCGGGATCGGAGGAATCACTCTCCGAGACGGTACCCCCAAGATCCTTACTCATCCCCAAGGAGGCAGACACGGGAGGATCAATCTCCAAGAAGAACAAAGGAATATCAGAGATCCCCAAGAAAGCCTCACAACGTAAAGGAAACCCGAATTCCCAAAGAAAACGGGGATGTAGAGGAGGAAAGAGATCCAAAAAGAAAAAGAGTGGAAGGGGGGAGGGGGTCTTCAACCTAAGTGGCAAGGAGCTGACTGCAGAAGAAATGTTGGTATTAGAGGGTGGTCTTAAACATGCACCAGTGAAGAACCTTAATAAATTTGAAACTTTTATAGGCATACAAAAATATATCAGGAAAATGAACATTAAAAAATATTTTTTAGGTAATCCAATCAAATATGGATCTTCCACATTGACATCCACAAATCCCATTCAACATAGTACACTCCGCAATAATTCTGTGTTTAATCCACAGGTCAGCAATAATCCAAATATTGAAGTTTTCAAAAAATTAGTCCTTCAGGACCTTGATGGACTAAAACTGAAAAAAGCGAGTGATCCCATACATCTCAAAAAGGGAATGCAGTCCCTGAAAAAACGCAAAGACATTGTAATTAGACCTGCCGATAAGGGAGGAGGAGTTGTGGTTCTATCCAAAGAACAATACAATACAGAACTCCTGAGACAACTGGAAGATACTGAGACCTACACCAAATTATTAGGAAATCCCACCACCAAATACAAGGAGCAATTGAAACAACTTATTCATTTGGGAGTGAAAGGTGATATCCTGAATAAAAAAGAATCCGTATTTTTATTACCGGAAGTTTGTAGAATACCGATAATATACATCATTCCGAAAATACATAAAGATAAGGTCAACCCACCAGGCAGACCCATCGTCAATGGTGTTGACTCACTCACAGCCAGGATGGGTCAATACCTTGACCAATTTTTGCAACCAGCTATTCAGCAAACCAAAGCATATCTAAGAGACACTAAACATGTTTTGCAGCTATTAGAAGAGGTACCTGTTGTGGAGGGACAAACCTGGATCGCCACGGCAGATGTATCCTCTTTATATACAATAGTAAAACATCACCAAGCCTGTAGTGCTACGAAGTGGCTTTTGAGAAATTATACTATGCTCATTTGCAAGCAACGGAAATTTCTCATTAAATGCTTGGAATTCTGTCTGAAATCTAATTATTTCTGGTACAATCAATCGTACTATAACCAAAGAACCGGCATCGCCATGGGCGCAAAATTTGCACCCTCGGTGGCTAATGCCTTCATGGCACAGTGGGAGGAGAGTGCCATTTATTCCAATACCCCCACTCAATTAGTATTCTACAAAAGATACATCGATGATGTGCTCATGGTGTGGAAAGGTACCAAGGAAACATTTGAGAATTTCTGTGCAGAACTAAATATTAATGATCAAAACATTAATTTGGTGTTCAATATTAGTGACAAATCAGTAAATTTTTTGGATCTAGATATTACTATATCAACCAACAAATTGATTACCAAAACACACTTTAAAAGTGTTGATTCTAATAGTTATTTGTCACTGAATAGCTGTCATCATAAATCATGGTTGCTAAATATTCCTAAGGGACAGCTGGTTCGTATTAAACGGAATTACACAAACAATACGGATTTTTTGACTCAGGCAGAGTTCATAGGTGCAAGATTTAAAAACAAAGGATACTCAGATAACTTTATTGATGAACAAATTCAATCAGTTGCGGGTCTAGATCGAAATACGATGCTACAGGGAAATATTAAGAAACAGCGGGATATGATGGCCCCTGCCATTATTTTGGATTACAATATTCAGCATAAAGATGTGGAAAAATTGATCAAAAGACATTGGCATATTTTGAAAGAAGACAGGCATTTAAAATCCATATTGCCAGAAAAACCTAATATTGTGTATAAAAGAGCCCCAACCATAAAAGACATTTTGGTGAAAAATGTGGTTGACCCTCCACCTAAGAGTGGTTATACGTTCTTTAATACGAAGGGCTTTGTTCCCTGTAAATATTGTTATGCCTGTAAACATTCTAAAGGTCCTCAAAAGAAAAGGACTGAGTTCATCTCCACCCATACAAATGAATGTCATACCATTAATGACTTCATTAGTTGCCATACTGAAGGGGTGGTATATGTTCTCCAGTGCTCCTGCAACTTGCAATATGTAGGAAGAACGAAGAGAGCATTAATGGTTCGAATAAAGGAGCATGTTGTTAATATAGAAAATGGCTTCCCGAAGCACAACGTTAGTAGGCATTTTGCGGAGAAACATAATAAAGATCCTAAACAACTAATGTTTTGGGGGATAGATAAATTCAACAAGCCATGGAGAGGAGCCCATTTGGTTAGGACAATAAGTCAGAAAGAATCTCAGTGGATTCACTCTTTAAATACTTTAGTGCCTAATGGGTTAAATGTTGAGTTCGACGTCAACTGTTTTTTAAGCAATTTTTAGTTGTTTTAGATTTCTGGTTTAGAATGCAATGATGTGATCTATTCATTGGAGGGGGATTCACTTGTAAACGCAAGGGGTATCACTCACTCCAGTCTAGTCCAGTACCTCATTCACAATTCAAGATTTTATGTATTTTACATTTTAATATTTTAAATTTTATCTTGAAAGGTTATTCAAATTTACAGACTACCATCAATTAATAATTGGATAATGTTTAGGACCCCATTGGTTAATTGTTATGAAACGTTTATCTATCCAATATTGGTGTCCTTAGTCTGTTATCTTGTCATTTATATACATATTTTATTTTGACAAGTTTTAATGTGGGTTTTACATTTAATTGAATATAATTAATTTTTGGCATTTTGAGTTGTGCATATTCAATATGTCCGTTGTTTTTAGCGTGACATGGTCTGGTCCGTAATTCCGTTACGTCACCAGTTCAAATAAATAAATATTTTTTTCCCTTATCTTTGCCCTTCTCTAAAATGGCCGCAGCCTAGCTCTGTTCAAATGCCATTTTGTAATCTAAAATGGCTGCTGGACCATTTCCTGTTTGTATCAATATAAGGCAGTATCCATTAGTCACTCAGTAACCTCCGATGAAGTCACGTGTCGTGACGTAATGCATAAGGTTAGATGTGACCGGAAGTGACGTGACACCCTGACCGTCCACCGGAAGTGCCGCTGTTTGGCGTTTTATTCGTTTTTTCAATGTAAGCACATTTTTACCTTTATTAAATTTTAAAGTGCTTGCATACTTCACCATGAGAGCTTTTTATTTTTACATTTGCTCCTGATACACCTTGTGGCTATCCTGTGGAGTCGACTTCGCTGCGCCTGGACCTATACTGGTATTTGATACAGAGAACGCCCCTCGATTCTATCTCAGCACTGGGAAGATTCCGTGCAACACGTGTTACCCACTGTTTGGATTCTGTTCCAGTTTTGGGAGGATTTCGTTGACACGCATGACCTAGTGTCTGGAGGTAAGCGCACTGCGAGCCCAGGCTAAGCAAAGAGTTATCAAGATTGTCCACATTGATGCCCGAAGTGCAGAAGTTTTGTTTATCACTGGCACACTAGATTGATTTATCCAAACTTTGATTTATATATTTGGACTTTTATTTTTGGATTTATTATCAGTTTTGGGTTATTTCACTAATTTTGAATTCACTGCATATCTTTATTGATTGTTATCAGTCCCCTATGGACTGTCTTTATATTCACTTTTAGATTTTCAGTTTGCGCTCATCATTCTTTATTCATTATCCATTTTTAGTTTTTGGTAAAATACCACTTGAAAAAGGATGTTTGCGATTCATGAAAAAAAATGTATACTCCACTAGGTGGATACAGCATCGGTCTGATGTTGCATCTGTTCTCTGCTGGCTCCAGACTGAAGACTGAGCGATCAAACACCACTGATCGTTCAGCTCTCGGTCCTCAGGCTGCAGAGAGGCAGTGACTGTCAGTTACTGTCTCTCTGCTCTGCCCCCCCAGGTAATGAATAAGCGTAGCGCAGCTGTGTGAAACACGTCTACCTGTACCTGCTTTCCTGTCCTGTGGTGTTATTCATGTTAATGACTTTATAATAAAGAGACTTATCATTACCTTTACTTTTATGCCTCTACAGTGCTTACTGGAGTGCTAGGCTGTGAAGGGGGCAGGAGGGGCTGGCTCAAGCTCTCAGCAACTCCCTGAGAGTTTAAGCTAGCTGCCGGTCCAGGCATCTGGGTGAATCCTGACAATATGGTTGGATCGTTTTAGAGCCTAGACTGGCTTTGTGACGTCAGCCGACAATGGGCTTTAGCCCACTGCAGGCTGAAAATGGGTCACAGGAGTACAGAGCGAACTGCACTCACGTGATCCATAGGAGAAGTACAGCCAAAAAAGTTTGGTTGTACCTCTCCTTTAACCACTTCTGGACCAAGCCGATTTCTGGCACTTGTTGCTTACAAGTTAAAATATGTATTTTTTGCTTAAAAATTACTTACAACCTCCAAGTATTATATATATATATATTTTTTTTTGCAAAGACCCTAGAGAATAACATGGGGGACGTTGCAATATTTTATGTCACACGGTATTTGCACAACGGTCTATCAACTGTTGGAAAAAATTAAAAATGTAAATAAAAAATAAGAAAACAGTAAAGTTAGCCCAATTTTTTGGTGTGTTGTGAAAGAAAGATGATGTTACGCCGAGTAAATAGATAACTAACATGTTACGCTTTAAATTTTACTTGCATGGCGACAAACTACGGTACTTAAAAATCTCCAAACTTTTTTCTGTTGAAGCGAGCTCGCAGGGATGGGGGCGCTTTAAAAAAATATTATTTTTCACTTCAAAGTATTAAAAATGTCAAAATCTGCATTTTGGAATACTGTCATTTTTTTTAAATTGGTGCCATTGGCAGTTGAGTAAACTGGAAGTGACGTTTCTTCAATGTTTTTACATAGGAGACACAATCAAAGATGTTTCTGGCTTCGTTCGAGACTCCAAACAGCCAGCAGATGTGCCAGATGGTCACTCCGGTCTCCCAGTGGGACGGGAGACCGGGGCAGAGCAGCAGAAGGTGGCGGGAGGGGCCCCCTCCCATGCCTGCTCATAGCAGGCGAGCGGCTCATAAGCCGCATCAGTTGTTATTATGAGATATCCGACCGCTAGCTCTAAAAAACGGTAACCACTTCAAGCAAATGACAGATACGTGATTTTGCGTGAAGTGGTTAAGGAATGTGTCATGGACCTTGGAATGCGGAAGTGTTCCTCCTTGCTCCAGACGGCTCCATTGTTCTGTGTCTGGCTATTGTGTACATTGATTACCCCCTGGGGCTTCTGTCTCATTACACATAACAGTCCGTCTAATCAAGCTATCGGACCAATCCCTGCTGACTCATTTTCAAGTCCTCATTTGCATGGCTAAGGAGGACCTGAAGGAGGACTACATGTACTTTACAATTGACCAATAGGAAAGCGGTTGTTGGGGGCGGGATGTTCCAAATTCTGTATAAAAGTGTGTTGTGTACTTCCAGTAAAGGTCTTCCTGTTTGAACTTACATACAGCCTGCCTGGTGTTTGTTCTAATGGATTCAGAACGGCACATAGCTGTAGTTCGGATCCCGGAGCCTTGGATGACCGAACCATCAGACGTTGCGATCTGCAAGCTGACTCACTAGTAGCAGAGGAGTGTCGGGAGAGCAGAAGCGAGCGAGCAAGGGTCTCGTTACAGAATGTATTTAGATAAAAAAAATTGTAGCTAGACTTCAGCTTTACCTCTATATCTATGAACCCAATTAGCCAAGCAAAATGACCTGCTGATGTTTCTGGTAATGTCTACATTATCTTCAAATATACATAGCAAAAACACAAATTTTTCTTGTTTGTTATGTTATTATTTTGTCTTTGTCCCTTCATTTTCTGTCTCAAAGGCAAGAGAAATCACCTCTCAGTTAGCTGTTATGAGAACGAGTGTCCCCATTGGCATATTTGCTCTCACCTCCAGGGGCTGCTCTAAAATGTTTGATTTCTCATCACTTTCTACAGTATATCAGTGATAATAGTTATCAGAACAAATATGTTGCTGTCTGCGTCCTGCTGGGAAGAGTCACCCTTTCTAACAGGGTTCTTGGCATACATAAATGGCATAATGTTTAAACAAAGTTCTAACCATGAACTTGTATTGCATTTAACATTCATTGACCTGAGTTTTTTAATCCACTGCGTTCGTGAGACAAATTACATACATTTTCCTCTTATGCTCTGTAAAGCACTGCCGTGTTTCTTTCATGTATGCCCTTGCTGTCTACTGAAAAGGTTATATTTCATTGTTCCAATGTCAGTAGAACTAGTTACTTGTCTTGCTCAGAGGAGTTGAACAAGGTATATTTGTCTAATTAATATGTCTTGTCTCTGAACTTCTATCAGGGAGGCTAATAACCTTGGGTCTCTATGTTTCAACAGAAAACATTTCTAAAGGGGACCTGCCCTCCTCTCCCTACTCCTTCATTTAGAATAATGGTACAGATAATGTTACAGGTAAGGAAACAATAAATTCTGAAGAAAATCAGAAGTGGTTCAAACTGAGGTTAAACTACTGCCATCAAACTACTGCAATCAACACAAGCCCAAAGCCCATCAATACAGGCGCTCAGTGCTGCCATGTCACTTTACCAGTGCAATGGACACAAGCCTGAAGCCCATTGACAGAGGCCCTTATGGTTGCCATTTTGCTTTACCAGTGCAATGGACACTGTTGGGCGGCATTGGCCGGTTCAATAGAAACCAGCCGACATTCGGCCCGTGTGTACTGCAGTTGGTCCGACAGAAGATAGCTGTTCGGCCAGCTTCTGTTAAAAGGGCTGAAAAATAGGTCTGTCGATCGGCTCCTGATCAGTGCTCTCAGCCAATGGCTGAGAGTGCTAACTGGAGTGTTATGGTGGAGGAGCCATCCCCCTGTTAGAACACAACAGAATAGCAGGGGAGATCACTGTACTAACTTCAGATAGTTAGAACAGGGGCTCCTTCTGAGCTGTCAGTTTTTTTTATTCTTTCATCACTTCTGGGTTGAACGGAAAAAAAAAACTACTAGTGTGTACTAGGCTTAAAGCCTGTTCACATATGCTCCTAATGTTGCCATGTTGCTTTATCAGTAGAATGAGCAGAAGCCTAAAGTTTGTTGACAGAGACCCGTATTGTTGCCATGTTGCTTAACTAGTGCAATAGACACAAGCCTAAAACCATTGACATAGGATCTTCATGTTGCTTTACCAGTACAATGGACACAGGCCTAAAGCCTCTTGACGTATGTCCCTTTTGTTATCATGTTGCTTTACCAGTGCAATGGACACAAGTCTAAAGCTCGTTATCAGAGGCTCCTATTGTTGCTATGTTGGTTTACCAGTGCAATGGATGCAAGCTTATAGCCCATGACATAGGCTCCTAACCACTTCAGCCCTGGAAGATTTGGCTGCCAAATGACTGGGCAACTTTTTGCGATTCTGCACTGCATCGCTTTAACTGACAATTGTGCGGTCGTGCGACGTGGCTCCCAACCTAAATTGACGTCCTTTTTTTCCCCACAAAGCTTAAAACTGCTGACATGTCAGAGACACGAAAAGAAAAAAATAATAAGTGGCCCCATGGGATTGTCACCCTTAACACCCATTTGTTTTTTATTAATTTTACTCTTAATAGAGGGCTATGATTATTAAGTACATGTCTCTCTATGGCGGCTTTGCTGGTTCTTTCTGTTTTGTGTTTCAGATGACAAGCTGCCTGCTGTTGCTTGGATGATTTACCTCAGCTGCTGAGCATTGGATTGGTGACAAATCTTTTGGGTTGTAACATCCAGAGCCAATGTGTGTAACCTTTTACTTATATCCTCTCCTGTCACTGGGCGGAGTCAGCATTTACCTCAGGTCTGTCAGCTGGACTCAACTCTGGATACTCCTCAACCTTCCTTCTGGATCTTTTGACCTGCTCTCCCACCCTCCCTCCCCATTTGTTATTTCCCCTCATTGCAGTCTACCTTTATGTGGGGTAATGTTATTTGGTTGATATAAGATATTGCTGCTTGAATCTTAGTGACTAAGCATGCTGGTCTGTTATTGGTTAACAGTTCTGTTTGATATTGAAAGTCCATATTTTGGGGTAATTTCACCCACTTTGTAGTTGGACAGTGGTTGGTAAACTGTTATTTGGTTGGTATAGTGCATCTTAGGCCTCGTACACACGGACGGACTGTCCGATGAAAACGGTCCGCCGGACTGTTTTCATCGGACATGTCCGCCTGGAGATTTCTGTCTGATGGTTGTACACACCATCAAACAGAAATCCGCGTGGACACGATACGCGGTGACGTGGCCGCGCCATCGCCGCGACGATGACGCGGCAACGTGCGTGGCCCTGGAAGGTCAATGCTTCCACGCATGCGTCGAATCACTTCGACGCATGCGAGGGCTTTTGGCCGAGCGGACATGTCCGGTGAGTCTGTACAGACGACCGAACATGTCCGACGGACAGGCTTCCAGCGGACATGTTTCTTAGCATGCTAAGAAACATTTGTCCGCTGGAAACCTGTCCGATCCGCCGGAAAATTGTCCGGTCGGACGTACAGACGACCGAACATGTCCGCTGAAACTGGTCTGTGGACCAGTTTCAGCAGACATGTTCGGTCGTGTGTACGGGGCCTAAGTGACTAAGCATGTTGGTCTGGTAATGGTTAATAGCGGTTCTGTTTGGTATTAAAGGTTAATGTTAATTTCATAATTAAAAATTTTAAACCCAATAAAGGGGCCACGGCCTAAACTTTTCCACCATCCTTGTTGTGTGTTTATTTAATTATTTTGGTATGTTCTTATGGTATGATGGGTGTTAATGGGGTGTACAATCCCATAGGATCTTATGTTGCATTATTAGTGCAATGAACACAGGCCTAAAGCCCATTGACGTAGACTCATATTGTTGCCATGTTGCTTTATCAGTGCAATGGATACAAGTCGGAAGCCCGTTGACATAGACTCTTATTGTTGCCCTGTTGCTTTATAATTTCAATGGATACAAGTCTAAAGCCTGTTGACATAGACCCTTATTGTTGCCATGTTGCTTTACCAGTGCAATGGATACAAGTCTAAAGCCTGTTGACATAGACCCTTATTGTTGCAATGTTCCTTTACCAGTGCAACGGATACAAGTCTAAAGCCCATTGACATAGACCCTTATTGTTGCCATGTTGCTTTATCAGTGCAATGGATACAAGCCTACAGACTTTTGTCATAGGTCCTTATTGTTGCCATGTAGTTTTATCATTGCAATGGATACAAGTCTAAAGCCTGTTGACATAGACTCTTAGGCCTCGTACACACGACCGGATCTATCCGCTGGGATTTATCCGCGGATCAGTTCCAGCAGATAGATCCGGTCGTGTGTAAGTCCGAGCGGACATTTCCCAGCGGATTAAAATCCAGCCGACGAATTCCCAGCGGATAAAAATTTCTTAGCATGCTAAGAAATCTATCCGCTGGAATCCAGTCCAGCGGACTGATCCGGTCGTCAGTACAGACTCACCGGATCAGTCCGTCCGCTCCCATCCCTCGCATGCGTCGTAATGATTCGATGCATGCGTGGAAGTATTTACCTTCAAGGGTCGCGCAAGTCGCCGCGTCATCGTCGCGGCCACGTCACCGCGGATGTATTCCGCGGGGATTTCGATCTGATGGTGTGTACAGCCATCAGATCCAAATCCGCCAGAGGATTTATCCGCTGGAAACTGCGGATATCCTCTCGTCTGTACGAGGCCTTATTGTTGCCATGTTGTTTTATCAATGCAATGGATACAAGCCTAAAGCCCATTGACATAGACCCTAATTGTTGCAATGTTGCTTTAAAATTGCAGTGGATAAAAGACTAAAGCCCATTAACATAGACTCGTATTGTTGCCATGTTGCTTTATAAGTGCAATGGATACAAGTCTAAAGCCCATTGACATAGACCATTAATGTTGCCATGTTGCTTTATCAGTGCAATGGATACAAGTCTAAAGCCCATTGACATAGACCCTTATTGTTGCCATGTTGCTTTATCATTGCAGTGGATACAAGTCTAATGCCGCGCACACACGATCATTTTTCGGCATTAAAAAAACATTGTTTTTAAAAACCTCATTTAAAATTATCATGTGTGGGCTGCACATCGTTTTTCAGTTTCTGAAAAACGACAAAGAAAAACTTCGAACATGCTGCATTTTTTAACGTCATTTTAAAAAATGTTGTTTTTCGGGTAGTAAAAAATTATCGTGTGTGGGCTAAAACGTAGTTTTAAACCCGCACATGTTTAGAAGCAAGTTATGAGATGGAAGCGCTCGTTCTGGTAAAACTACCGTTCATAATGGAGTAAGCACATTCATCACGCTGTAACAGTAAAAGACGATTTGCGCTTTTTTGTCTAACAAGGAATCAGCTAAAGCAGCCCAAAGGTGAATAGAACTTCCACTTTAGAGTGCCGTTGTACGTGTTGTACGTCACCCTGCTTTGTTCATAATTTTTTAAAAACGATGGTGTGTGGGCAACGTCGTTTTCTTTCATGCCGGAAAATGATCGTGTGTACGCGGCATTAAAGCCCATTGACATAGACCCTTATTGTTGCAATGTTGCTTTATCAGTCAATGGGCATTAAAGCCCATTGACATAGACCCTTATTGTTGCAATGTTGCTTTATCAGTACAATGGATACAAGTCTACAGCCTTTTGTCATAGGTCCTTATTGTTACCATGTAGCTTTATCATTGCAATGGATACAAGTATAAAGCCCATTGACATAGTCCCTTATTGTTGCCCTGTTGCTTTATCAGTACAATGGATACAAGCCATTGCCATGTTGCTTTACCTGTTTGCACATTGCTGTCTTAACGTAACACATAGGGTAAATAATATTACTTTGACTAACAAAAAAAAGTGCTTACAGAAATTACCTTACTGAAAAAAGATTGGAAAATAGTTCTTACTAAAGATATCTTTATTACCAAATTATGATACATTATATTCACATCAATACTACAGCAAAACAGTTAGATTATAGACCATATTTAGTTTGACATTGTTTTAAAAAAATCACACCACTCAATTATATCAATACTTTGCCATATTACAATGTCAGATAGGAAAGCTTGACATGTTTAGGTGTGTCACATGTTTCAAGACAAGAAAACATCTTAAATGTTAAAGTGACCTGAAAACAATTTTTGTCAGATTGCCCAGAAAGTATAAATACTTTTATATTCTGTATGTCATTAGGGTGCAAAAAATCCTCTGTTGTGTTCATCCAGTATTGCTCTTCTGCCCCCTGCCTGCTGCACATGTGCAATACAGCCTACATTCCTTGCATCAGATTCCACACATCGATTATTCTCTACTGAGACAGTAGTGCCTATGGAATTCACATAAGCTACAGGCTGACCTGTAGGTTTATGAATAATGTTTCTGCCAGGGATGACACATACTTTAAAATGGTACTGGAAGCTTTGTACCAGGGAGTGGGAAAGCTGTGTGCCAAAAACAATACCAAACCAAGGGGCTTGTTTTCCTAAAAAAAGATCTATTAGCATGTAACAAATTCAGTGAGCATCTACATTTCTGTGCTGCCTAATTTTGCTGCACTGAGATCTTATGCCGCGTACACGCGATCAGTCAAACCGATGAGAACGGTCTGATGGACCGTTTTCATCGGATCAAACCGATCGTGTGTGGGCCCCATTGGTTATTTCTCTATAGGTTAAAAAAAAGCAATCTTGTTTTAAATTTAACCGATGGATACCTAACCGATCATTAGTAGGCACGTCCATCGGTTAAAAATCCACGCATGCTCAGATTCAAGTCGACGCATGCTTGGAAGCATTGAACTTCGTTTTTTTCAGCACGTCGTTGTGTTTTACGTCACTGCGTTCTGACACGATCGTTTTTTTAACTGATGGTGTGTAGGCGCGACGGACCGTCAGTCAGCTTCATCGGTTAACCGATGAAAACGGTCCATCAGACCGTTCTCATCGGATGGACCTATCGTGTGTACACGGCATCAGTGTTATCAGCCCTGTCTCGTGAACTACAGAACAACTACAGTACAGTGTGCATTGTCATCCTAGGACATGAAGTGTGTTACTGGCAGGATAATCCAGTAAATTAAGGGGGAACAAACTGAATGCAGCCCCTACATCTAAAGCCTCATACACACGATCAGTGATGGACTGGCCATTGGGACTACAGGGAGTTTCCCGGTGGGCCGATGGCTCAGTGGGCCGGCTTCAGTGACAGCAGACTGCCGCCCCCCTCCGCTCCTCTGTCTCTCCCTTCCTGCAGCGCTCACCTCCTCTCCCTTCCCGCAGCACTCACCTGAGGGGAACAGAGAAGCAGGGGGAGGACCAGAGGAGCAGGGACGACGACAGAGGAGCATGGGGAAGGGGACAGGACAGTTGACCTCAACAGCTATGGCCTGGGAGTTATCACTTCTGCCTAATCTGTCCCAACTGATTATTTTCCCCGGGTGAAATACTGTCTAGGTCCCCCACTGGTTCTGTCTATAAAAGTACCAGTACCAGCCGTTCTACTGTAATAAAGTAGTAAACGGCTAGTGGCTATGAAGAGGGAGAGTGGGCTTGGATGCCCAGGGGGGGGGAGGGGGGTGTGGCAGTTGTCCGGCCGTCATGGGAATGACCTGTCAAAGTGGGCCAGTCTGGAAGAAGTCCAGGGCCAAATTTTTGTCCCAGTCCAGCCCTGCACACGATCGGATTATCCAACGGGAATTGTGTGATGACAGGCTGTTGTCGGAAAATCCAACCATTTGTATGCTCCATCGGACAATTGTTGTCGGACTTTCCGCAGACAAATGTGGGACAGCATGCTTTAAAATTGTCCGCCAACAAATGTGTGTTGTCGGATTATCCAAAAGTGTGTACACAAGTCCTTCGGACAAAACTCCAAAGTACTAACACGCATGCTTGGATGCAATGCTCACCATAACACAACATTAGCAGAAGTTGCCCAGAGGGTGGCGCTAAAGAGCTTAAAAACACATTGTTTCGTGTTTGTTGGCCGACAATTCTTTGCCGTTTGTATTCAAGACAAGTTCCTGGCCAACGCCTTTAAGACAAAAGTCCTACGCTTTGTCCACAGAAATTCCGTTTGTGTGTATGAGGCTTAAGTTTTATGCTTCACAAGATGATCCGCACTGAGGACTTCTCTAAAACATCCATGAAACTCTTTTTTTCTGTCCATCACAAGGCAGAATATAGTTAGAAATCGTTCATAAAGATGACCTTTTGAGCTGTCACAGGCGCTTTTTCAAGCATGGAGTAACATTCGGAGTAAAGGATTTTGGATGCTGGTGTGTGGACTGGTAAGCTGTAATACAGTATATTTTGTTTGCTTGGGTTTAGATGGACTTTACGTATCACTGATGGTATTTACAGAATACTAATGAAAGCTGTTCCAGACATTTCCATGGCCTTGCAATGAAAAATGATTTCAAACAATATTATTGTTCAGTTGCAATGAAAAAAAAAAATGTAACCACTAGAATATCGCCCCCAAAACATTTATTTATCCGAGTGGTTCGACAGAGGGGGGGTGGGCTGAAGATCAAAAACAATAACCAAAACTTGTGAACCCTTGTTTTTTCAAATTGGAACAAGGAAAGTATAAAATACCAACCTTAAAGCGGAGGTTCCGCGGATTCGCGATTTTTTTGTTTCAGGTGCAATGCATAGTAACATACATGTAAAAGTAACACTCACTGGCTAGCCGCATCCTCGAGAATTGCTTTGTTTTCCGCGATAAAAAACGATTTATAACATTTTTTTTCCTGTCGGTTTCCATCTTGCTTGTGGGCATTGTGAAGCCCACAAGCAAAGACTTCCTGGTAGCCGTGCTGCAGTAAAGATCATCTCCTGGGAGTCTCAACACATCACTCCCAAGAGACATTGCGCACAGCACCCACAAGCCACTGGGCCGTCAGCAGGGCAGGACTTAGGGTGGTGGGGGCCCCTGGGCTTGAGTGTTGAAGGGGCCCCCTGGAGCCGAGAATTGGGGGGGATCGAAGTTGTTGAGCGGGGGGGGGGGCGAATTGATGTTGTTGAGCGGGGGGGAGCGCATTAAAGTTGTTGAGCGGGGGGATTTTGCAGTTGTTGAGGGGGGAAGTGCCTCTCACCTGTGCCAACAGCCGGGGGCCACAGACTGTCATTGGCCCGGCTGTCGGCTTTCTTCCCTTCAGCAGCCACAGTCCTCCACACACCACTCCGGTTCCTCCCTGCTTCCGTGCTGCCTCCCTCTTGCAGTGGCGGGAAAATTAACCCTTTTGCGGGACTGCGGGAAGAAGCTGTCTGTGCGGGAAAGTCCCACAGAATCCGTGCGTGTTGGGAGGTATGCGCAGGGCCGCCATCAGGAATTTTGGGGGCCCCTTGCACAGCTTAAGGCATGGGCCCCCTGAAGCAGAGAACCTAGGGGGGTGGGGGGTGCTGCCGCCTGAAATTGAGAAGCGTGGGGGCTGCCGCAAATTGAGAAGCGGGGGGGGGCCTTTACAAAAAAAAGAAGAAATAAAGAAGAAAACAAATATATATAAATATATGTAGCCATCCGGGGCCCTGGGGACCTCTGGGCCTTTTAATAAAAAGAAAAAATAAACCTCTGGGCCCTTTAATAATAAAAAAAAAAAACATTTATAAAAAATACATAAAAAAAAGGGAGGTTGCCAAACCCGGGGGCCCTGGGGACCTCTGGGCCCCTGGGAACCTCTGGGCCTTTTAATAAAAAATAAACAAAAATAAAAAAATAAAATAAAAAAAGGGGGGGTTGCCACATGGGGCCCTGGGGACCTCTGAGCCCTTTAATAAAAAAAAAATATATATATATATATATATAAAAAAAATGTAATTTTTTTATAAAAAAATAAAAAGGTGGGTTGCCATCCGGGGGCCCTGGAGACCCCTGGGCCCTTTAATAATAATAATAATAATAATAATAATAATAATAATAATAATATATATTATATATATATATATATATATATATATATATATATATATATATATATATATATATATATATATAAAAATAAATATATAAACATTTTTTTTTTGCAAAAAATAAATAAAAAAAAAGGGGGGTTGCCGTCCGGGGCCCTGGAGACCCCTGGGCCCTTTAATAATAATACAAATATATATATATATATATATATATATATATATATATATATATATATATATATATATATATAGATATATATTATATTATATATATAAAAATAAAAAAAAAAACATTTTTTTACAAAAAATAAATAAAAAAAAGGGGGGTTGCCGTCCGGGGCCCTGGGGGCCTCCGGACCCCTAAAAAAAAAAAAAAAAAAAAATTTTTTTTTTTTTTTTTAAAGGGGGCCCCCTATTGGGTGGGGCCCCTGGGCTTGAGCCCAGTCAAGGCCAATGGTAAGTCCGGCCCTGGCCGTCAGGGAAAACGAAGGGCACGCCCACTCCCGCGGGGAACAAAACCTGGAAGCCACATTAAATCCACCAGAATCAAGGTAAACATTGACCTATGAGAAAAAAAAACATGGGGGGTTATCCACCAAAGGGATACACCGGCGTATCTACTGATACGCCGTCGTATCCCTGTTTCTATTTATGGAACTGATCCACAGAATCAGTTTACCATAGATAGGCAGAAGGTCCGACATGTGTAATTGAATTACACTATCGGATCTTAAGGATGCAATTCTAGGCCGGCCGCTAGGTGGCGTGGCCATTGCGGCCGGCCTAGAATATGCAAATGAACACTTACGGAGATCCACGAACGTTCCAACGGTCCCGTTGCGCTAAATCTACGTTGTTTACGTCGAGTTACGCCGTGTAAAAATAGGGCTAAGTCCTATTTGACTAAGCCCTATTAAGTATGGCCGTCATTCCCGCGTCGAAATTTTAAACTCTACGTCGTTTGCGTAAGACGTCCATGAATGGCGCTGGACGCCATTTACGTTAACGTCTAAGCAAATGACGTCGGAGCGACGTCTGTTCGCGCAATGCACGTCGGGTAAGTTACCCGACGGAGCATGCGCAGTATGTCCGGCGCGTGAGCGCGCCTAATTTAAATGGGACTCGCCCCATTAGATTCGGCACGCCTTGCGCCGGACACATTTAAGTTACACCGCCGCAAATTTCAAGGTAAGTGCTTTGTGGATCGGGCACTTAGGTAGAAATTTTGCGGCGGTGTAACTTAAATCGGAAGATTTAAGTTACGCAGGATATTTGTGGATCTGGCCCATGGATTGTACATATATTAAGGCTACTGCTCTGAGTCATACTAAGTTCATATTTAGGGTGAACCTCCGCTTTAATGCCTCTCAAAAAAGATATAGAAATATGCTTTTCGTCTCCTCAGTTTCTTTGGTTTCGACGTTATGATGTTGAAAATGTGGTCTGATGCTGTACAACTACTGTTTTTATCAGTTTTACTACTCTTCATAATGAAAAAATAAATAAAATATTTGCCTTTAGTTACACTTTAGACTGGCCATAGATGGATCAAAATTTTCAGGCAGTTTGTTGGAAAATGGTTTAATCGGCACTTTAGCCAATTGGCTTCAGCACTGATCAGTGTATTCTGACAGTGCTATCACAGTGTTCCGTTTTTTTTCGATCAGCCCACTGGAAAAAAAATATATTCATGTATGCCCAGCTTTACAGACAGAGATCAGCAATGTAGAGAGACAATAATGTAACAGAAAAAATAAATAAAAATGTAAGCAATTTAAAGCGGAGTTCCACCCTAAAAATGAACTTTCTAGTAACAGCTTGCCTTTAATGTAAAAAAATAAATAAAAATAGTTTTACTCACTTCTATCTGGCTGTTACTAGGCAGATTTCGTAATCTGCCTAGTTCCTGGTCCTAGGTGGTTCAACTTCCTGACAATACAAGTAAAAAATGCGCAAGTGAGCAATGCTTCAGGTATCAAACCAGCACCATATGAAAGGAAGGGTTAAAGTCAGTATATAATGTTTAACATTAGCTGACACAAGAGTGAATTGAAAGTCTGTAGATTATTGATGGGGTTATACACTTTCAGGGCTGCCATCAGGGGGGAACAGAAACCATGTTCCAAATCTATAGGAGGAAAAACAAGGGAAGAGGCGCCTCTGGGTGTAATAGTTTAAAACAATTTAATAAGGTTTAAAAAACTTAGGTAATGGTCACTCACATTTTAGAAGTGACAAATGGGCATGTAAGTTAGTAATCCTGAGGTGGGGAGAGGTGTCATCCGGCCGTCACTGTCATCCAGGGTCTGCTGGAGCGCTTTTGTGGATTCACTGTCACCGCTGATGGAGGAAGCCGGCTGCGATGGCGTCACCGGTGACGCCATCATCCCTCGCCTGCAATCCACCTGCGCTCCAAGCCTCGTTTTGGAAGATTCTCCATCGCAGCTGGCTTCCTCCATCAGCGATGACAGTGAATCCACAAAAGCGCTCCAGCAGACCCTGGATGACCGTGACGGCCGGATGACACCTCTCCCCACCTCAGGATTACTAACTTACATGCCCATTTGTCACTTCTAAAATGTGAGTGACCATTACCTAAGTTTTTAAACCTTATTAAATTGTTTTAAACTATTACACCCAGAGGCGCCTCTTCCCTTGTTTTTGGTTCCTAAGACCCCATTGCCTCCTGGGAAATGATGACACTCATTTCCCAGGAGTCTCTGGGCATTACTGTGCCTAAAGATCGCCCAGCATGCACCTCTCCCTAAAGAAAACAGGAAGAAAAAAGGAACTGGGCTTCACATGCCCACACATAAGATGGATACGGCCACAACATGAGCTGGAGGATATAAGGCAAGTGTTTGCAATGATTTCTGGAACGAATGGGGAGCTATTAATGTTTTAAGGACTATTTAATGTGATTAATTTTAGCTTGCAAAAAAAAGAATTATGCCCGGAATCTGGCTTTAACATGGAATGGAAACATTTTGACCATGTCATAATTAAAGTACTACTTCGCTTCCATAAATATGCATCCTGTGTTTTTAAGTCCTATGACATAGTTGCCAATGATTTGAAATGCATTTAATGAACTCAAACACTGATTTGTAAAGTGTGGATGGGAATAGTACAATATTAAAAAGCTGTAGAGCCTCTTGTCAAAATTTTCGGAGCCGGGCTTGCACCTGCACTGTGCATTTTTCTTCACTCCAAAGGAGAGTTCATGCTCCTCCAGTGCATCTCTGCGGTGCAACCTGTAATGTACTTTAACCTTTTGATCGCAATGATATTAACCCTGTTACTGCCGACGTAGCTGCGATGGCAGCATGTAAACAAACAATTAGCAGCTTTTTAAAGCCAAGAGTTTGCATATATTTGTTTTTAGCTCCTGGTTGCCGGGTCTTACATAGAAGTGATTTTTACAGCTGTCTGGATATTCCTATGCACTTGTAATTGACCTTAGCCTCCTCAAACCTTATCCTTTGCCATGTGTTATGGACTTACCGGGACCTAAATGGCAGTTGTCAGGGGGAAGACAGGCCGATTTCCCCTGGGTAGTGTAAGGCCCCGTACAGACGACCGAACATGTCTGCTGAAACAGGTCCGCGGACCAGTTTCAGCAGACATGTTCGGTCGTCTGTACAGCCGAGCGGACAGGATTCCAGCGTACATTTGCCCGCCGGGCCTTTTTCCAGCGGGCAAATATTTCCAAACTTGTTTAGAAACAGCCCGCTGGAATCCTGTCCGTCGGACATGTTCGGTCGTCTGTACAGACCTACCGTACATGTCCGAGCGGCCGCCATCCCTCGCATGCGTCGATTGACTTTGACGCATGCGTGGAAGCATTGAACTGGCAGGGCCGCGCACGTCGCCGCGTCATCGTCGCGGCGACGCCACGGCCTCGTCGCTGCGTATCGAGTACGCGCGGATTTCTGTATGATGGTGAGTACAGCCATCATACAGAAATCCCCGGGCAGACATGTACGCTGAAAACGGTCCGGCGGACCGTTTTCATCGTACATGTTTGCCCGTGTGTACAAGGCCTAAGGCCCTATACACACGATAGAATCCATCCGCTGAAAAATCCCAGCAAATGGGTTTCAGCGAATAGATCCTATGGTGTGTACACTCCAGCGGATCTGTTTCCGCGGATATTTCTCCCCTGGGATGGATTCCAGCAGATCAAATATTTGCTAACATGCTAAACAAATCTATCTGCTGGAATCCATCCCAACGGATGGATCCGCTGGTTTGTATAGAATCACCGGATCCATCCGTCCGAAGGGATCCCACGCATGCGTCGTAATGATTCGACGCATGCGTGGAATTCCTTATATGACAGCGTCACGCACGTCGCCGCGTCATAATCGCGGCGACGGCGCGACACGTCATCGCCAGAGGATTTCGGCACGGATTTCAATGCGATGGTGAGTACACTCCATCGCATTAAAATCCACTGAAATCCTCAAGAGGATTTATCCGCGGAAACGGTCCGCTGGACCGTATTCGCGGATAAATCCTCTCGTGTGTATGGGGCCTAAGACTGCAAACCCACAACTACCTGGCTTTAAAGCATTCTCTCTATTAAGGTCAATCACCTTTTAAAAGTAGCTTTCCCCAGTATCCCCCACCACCACACCACCCTTAAACACTTACCTGAGTCTTCTCTCGATCCAGTGATGCCCCTTCTCCCCTCTTCCTGGTCTCACTGGCTTTGGCGATAGCAGTGGGAGCCATTGGCTTCTACTGCTGTCAATGAAATGCTGTGAGGAGGGAGAAGCACAAGTGGCACTTGGAAAAGAGGTGGAGTGGAAAGCGCTGGTAGGGGAACACAAGAAGAGGAAGTTTGGGACTGCTCTGTGCAAAACCATTGCACAGAGCAGCCAGGTATATCAATGTTTTTTTTTTATTTTAGGGAAAAATAATATGTTTTACAAATTTTTAAGAAATGTAAAACAAAAATTTAAATAAAATTAAATACATAAAAAAAAAAAGTTTTTAAAAAGCCACACCCACACGTTGAATGTGTACGAGTACCAAAATGACGACTGATCCACACATATTAGGTATGACTGTGCATGCTGGAGTTAAAGCAATAATTCCAGGGCCACTATTCACGGTTAACTCTAAATTGATGAGCTGTAAAGGCTTTTAAATTGTCGGCTATGGATAATTTTGTCCGTTTCACAGGCACAATTTTGAAACCTGACGTATTTTGTGTCTACAGTATTTACTCACCTCATCCTTATTTTTATTGCCCAAAAATAGGGTAATATTTTGATTGTGTGCACTAAAAATTGATTTAAGTGTAATTTTTACTGAAAATCTAGTTTACATAAACAGTACCACAAATATCATAACACATAACAAAATGACTACCGGCATTTCATTTCACAGGGTCAGTCTCTGCTTTCAGAAAACATATAATGTTTGGGGGTTTAAAATGTGGATTTTAATTATGTATGCGCAAAAAGAAAAAAATGTCTCTGGCAGTTAAAAGTTAAAAGTTAAAGGGGTTGTAAAGGTAGAACGTTTTTTAATTGAATGCATTCTATGCATTAAGATAAAAAGCCTTCTGTGTGCAACAGTCTCCGTCATACTTACCTTAGATCCCTCTCTGTCCAGCGATGTCCTTGAGTGTCTTAGCCATCCGAGATTCTCTTTCCTGATTGGCTGAGACACAGCAGCGGCGCCATTGGCTCCCACTTCTGTCAATCAAAGTCAGCTAGCCAATCAGACGAAAGAGGGGGCCGGGTCACGGCTCTGTGTCTGAATGGACACAGGAAGCTGTGGCTTGGCTCAGGTGCCCCCATAGCAAGCTGCTTGCTGTGGGGGCACTGAACAGGAGGGAGGGGCTAGAAGCACAGAAGAGGGTTCCCAGAAAATGAGGATCTGGGCTGCTCTGTGCAAATCCATTGCATCAGAACAGGTAAGTATAACATATTTTTTATAGGAAAACAAAGAAGCCTTTAATATTACTTTAACCACTTCCAGACCTGCGCACGACGATGTACGTCCTTTTTTTAAAGATTGATATCTCGGTAACGGCAGCAGCTGCTGCCACAACCGAGGTATCGTTCTTTAGTGTGCGCGGTCTGGTACACGATAACGGCGGTCTCCGCAGCGGATTCGCCGCGAGATCGCCGTTATCGGTGGCGGGAGAGGGCCCCCCCCCCCCGGAGGAGATCGGGACTGTTCGGCAGCTGAGCGGGGACGAGACTGAAGGAAAAATCTCCTTCACCCGTCCCCATAGCTCTGCTGGGCGGAAGTGACGTCAAAACGTCAGTCCCGCCCAGCCTCTTAAAGAGACAATTTTTTTTTTCAAATTATTATTTTTTTTTTTTTTTTCATTTTAGTCTAAATATGAGATCTGAGGTCTTTTTGACCCCAGATCTCATATTTAAGAGGACCTGTCGTGCTTTTTTCTATTACAAGGGATGTTTACATTCCTTATAATAGGAATAAAAGTGATCAAATTTTTTTTCCAGTGTAAAAAGTAATAAAATAAATAAAAATAAATAAGAAAACAAAAAAAAATGTTTTTCAAAGCACTCTGTCCCGACGAGCTCGCGCACAGAAGCGAATGCATACGCGAGTAGCGCCCGCATATGAAAACGGTGTTCAAATCACACAAGTGAGGTATCGCCGCGATCGTTAGAGCGAGAGCAAGAATTCTAGCCATAGGCCTACTCTGTAGTTTAAAAAATGCAACCTCTAGAATTTTTTAAACATCGCCTATCGAGATTTTTAAGGGTAAAAGTTTGACGCCATGCCACGAGCGGGCGCAATTTTTAAGCGTGACATGTTGGGTATCATTTTACTCGGCGTAAAATTATCTTTCACAATATATAAAAAAATTGGGCCAAATTTATTGTTGTCTTATTTTTTAATTAAAAAAAGTGTTTTTTTTTCCAAAAAAAGTGCGCTTGTAAGACCGCTGCGCAAATACGGTGTGACAAAAAGTATTGGAATGACCACCATTTTATTCTCTAGGGTGTTAGAAAAAAAATATATAATGTTTGGGGGTTTTAAGTAATTTTCTAGCAGAAAAAACTGTTTTAGTCTTGCAAACACCAAATCTGAAAAACACCTAAGGTCTGGAAGTGGTTAAATGCTGCATTGGCCATCTAATGCCTCTTATACACAGTCGGACTTTTGACCGGCCAAACACACATCGGAATTACGATGGAATTCTATCGGAGTAAAAAAAAACTCTGATGGAATTCCTCTGAATTTCCGATGAAAAAAGCCCGATGGGGCATACACACTGTTGGAATTTCCGATGGAAAAAGTCCGTCTGACTTTTTCCATCGGAAATTCCGATCGTGTGTACAAGCCATAAGAGAGGGCACAGCCACGACTTATGTAATACTCCCTTGGAAGTCCAAGAATAAATGATAAATGTGTTACTGATTTTTCACAAAGTGTTGCTTTCTCTCAGGGGGAGATGTATGAATTTAGAAGCAGATTTTGGCATAAGAAAAAAGAACCACTAGGACTGGACACTGTTCAAATATTAATTCTACGGAAATCTAAAACTGTCTCAAGATTGCACTGTTCCCATCTACACTTTGTAAATCAGTGTTTGAGTTTGATAAAAAAAACATTACAAATGAATAGCAACTATGTCTCAAGACTTTTCAAACTCTTTCAGCAATATGCTTATTAATGGAAGCAAAACAGTGCGTGGCTCATTGGCTTTGTGGGCGATATCTCACTGGATCGGGAAAACCTGAGTATAATGCCTCATACAAACGATCGGATTTCCATCAGACAAAGCCGTGGAGATTTTGTGCGAAGGGCATTGTCCCTGATCTTGTATTGCATACAAACAGCAAAATTTGTCGGCTAACAAACATAAACTCTTTGCTCTTTAGCGCCATCTTTGGGCAACTTCTGCTAATGATGTCTTATGGTCAGCATTGCTTCTGAGCATGCGTGTTTGTACTTTGGATTTTTTTCCGACAGACTTGTGTACACATGATCGAAAAATTTGACAAGACACATTTGTTGTTGGAAAATTTTAAAGCATGCTATCCCACATTTGTTGTCGGAAATTCCGACAACAATTGTCCAATGGAGCGTACAAACGGTCAAATTATCCAACAAAACCCTGCCGTCACACAATTCCCGTTGGAAAATCCGATCGTGTGTACGAGGCATAAAACTGGTGGGGGACTGGGGTAGTGTAACTTACAACATAAGGGTTACACGGGACAGAGAAGAGGGAGAACAGTCAGCCACAAGACCAACAAAACAGCCCAAGTAACACAACATAGCAACCATACATCTGGACAGCACTGACAATGATTGGGGGGAATTTACTAAGACTGGAACAGACAGAATCTGGAGCAGCTGTGCATAGTAACAAACCTGTAATCAATGTGGATTGCATCTATAGGACATGACAGCGTGAATGTGCCAAGGATCTGGAGATTGGATCAAAAATAGAGAAGCTGAGCATGGCAACCAATCAACTTTTAACTTCAGCTTGTTCAGCTTTGCAGGTAAAACAATGTGCATTTTCATTTCTTTTTTTAGGTGCCTGTAAAGCATTGCATCTGCGACTAGCAGATCATGGGTGAATCTCAGGCTCCTGCAGACTGTCAGTGTATCTGTCTCCCCGTTCCCCGTAGGAGCAGATAGATACACAATGACAAGTAGACTTAATTAACCACTTACCCCCCGGACCATATTGCTGCCCAAAGACCAGAGTACTTTTTGCGATTCGGGACTGCGTCGCTTTAACAGACAATTGCGCGGTCGTGCGACGTGGCTCCCAAACAAAATTGGCGTCCTTTTTTTCCCACAAATAGAGCTTTCTTTTGGTGGTATTTGATCACCTCTGCGTTTTTTTTTTTTTGCGCTATAAACAAAAATAGAACGACAATTTTGAAAAAAATGAATATTTTTTACTTTTTGCTGTAATAAATATCCCCCAAAAATATATAAAAAAACATTTTTTTTTCCTCAGTTTAGGCCGATACGTATTCTTCTACATATTTTTCGTAAAAAAAATCGCAATAAGCGTTTATTGATTGGTTTGCGCAAAAGTTATAGCGTTTACAAAATAGGGGGTATTTTTATGGCATTTTTATTAATATTTTTTTTACTAGTAATGGCGGCGATCGGCGATTTTTTTTTCGGTATTGCGACATTATGGCGGACACTTCGGACATTTTTGACACATTTTTGGGACCATTGGCATTTTTATAGCGATCAGTGCTATAAAAATGCATTAGATTACTATAAAAATGCCACTGGCAGTGAAGGGGTTAACACTAGGGGGCGGGGAAGGGGTTAAGTATGCCTGGGTGTGTTCTTACTGTGGGGGGGGGGTGGCCTCACTTGGGGAAACACTGATCCTCGGTTCATACATTGTATGAACAGAAAATCAGCATTTCCCCTGCTGACAGGAACGAGAGCTGTGTGTTTACACACACAGCTCCCGTTCCCCGCTCTGTACCGAGCGATCGCGTGTGCCCGGCGGCGATCGCGCCCGCCGGGCACACGCACGGGAGTCGGGGGCGAGCGGGGGGCGCGCGCGCGTGCGCCCCTAGTGGCGGCTAAAGGGTAGGACGTCCATTTACGTGGTCTCGCCTAGGAGAGCCACCTTGTGGACGTAAAATGACGGTGCGGTGACGGCAAGTAGTTAA